>NC_133340.1:5045376-5345376 GCF_030506205.2 Paramisgurnus dabryanus
ACCGACTGTGTAAGATCACATTTTCAAGTCCACTTTGTTAAAAGTTAGTTGTTTTCATTTTCAGTCTCTACATTAATGTTATTTGCCATCTTTGTAGGCTTGGGAAAGTGATCATTTTCATTAAACTGGTGTTCATCACACGTGGTCCGGCTCCAAGTGAGGAGAGTGTACTACAGATAGCGAACAGTCTTCTAGACGTACATCTGAGAACCGTCCGATCAGTCCCAACACAAACCCTGAATGATCCTGTTAGCATTGTGAATATCACCTATGAGAGTGAGTTTTTGTTTTCCTTTCTTGAGTGTTGTTATATAACAATTAAATGCAAATGGTTTATGTGAACCATGCAGACAAGAATCATGTAGATCAAAAGCTTTTGACTTACGTAAAAAGAAATTTAAAACAACACTATAAATCAGTAACCTCCTCCTATAATGAACTTGATAAGTGAGCATGTAAGACCACCCACTATAACATTTTTTGTTGTTGTTTATGTTTTAAGAATTGGCTGATAACCAATATTCCATCAACTTTGGATTTGCAATCAACGATGTCAACATGTCAGAGAAAATTGAATTCAGAAATGAAACCTACAAAATAGTTCAAGATAAAATAAATGAATTGGTAAGTATGGACACTTTGATGCACTGTTTGCCACGCAAAACTCATTAAATTCATCAAATTAATAAACAAACTGCTTTATTTATATTTCAGCTGAACAAGATCCTAAATGACCCCACAGCTGCTATATTTAAGTTCAACCCAGCCATGTTTACGTAAGTGCCGAATATTACTGTTTACCTTGTATTAAGCATAATTGTCATTTGATTTTAATAAATCTGCTAAAGTGGTTAGGGTTTAAATGATTCAATGTAAATTTACATTCATTTCTCAAATTTTTATTTAACTTAATTTACACAGGGGTAACTCCACTGTGATTCGTGCTGATGTGCAGTATATTTTCAACGAATCTGACATTGGTAAACCCAGCATCTTTGTTGAAGCACTTCTCAAAGTTAATGGAGTTATTACCACAGCTGCACCTGCCAGAACCACCTCTATGGTGGTAAACACTACTGGGGCAAACAATAGCAGTGCAGCATGGGTTGTGGCTATAATTGTTCCCTGTGCTATAGCCATCATGCTTGTACCTTGCTGGATTCTCCTTTGTGTAAGTATCACAATGACAGAGTATAAAGTATTTGCATTAGTCATAGGTCAAGTGAAGTGTTTTAAAATCCAATCTAAGACATTGACACTTGCTCTTCCTGTTTTTAGTGTTTGCTCTGTGGTTGCTGTACACGAATAAGACGACGTTGGCACAGGAGGCAGTCATACAACATACAGTACACAACTCACAATCTCTTCTAGAGGGTTCACAAATATTCAGTGAGAAAGAACAAGACTGAGCACCACTAACTACATAAAAAATCAATTCATTTTACTAAAATTTAAATGAATTTTTTTTTTTAAATATATTACATATGTTGAAAATTATTTATTTTATGTGACTGTATTGCTGGACATACAGGATCTGTCTAAAAATGAAAATAATAGAAAATGACACAAATGTTTAGTTTTTTTTCTGTAGTATATAATGGATTAATATTTATTTGTATTTATTTATGAATGTATTCAGTCAACAGCATGTCAAATTATTTTCTAAAAAAATATATATATTTGTAGTTTTAAAACATTTTATTCAAATTGTACAATGTTCAAATTTATTTTTTGTAACTTCAGGCACTTTAACATCTGTTCTAAACTGACATTATATGTTAAACTGTATAAACTTTAATAAAAAAAATTAGCAATGTAAAAGATTGTGTTTGCATTACTTTGTTTACTTTTTAAGCTTAATGTACAGCTTGACTTTCATATGGGTGTCAGCTTTCTTCAATTTGCCCAAAAGTGTTCACCCAAAAATAAAATTTACTCTTTTTTTGGGTCTGTGCTTAAGCACCATTTAAAGTCCACATGAAATCAAAATTGGCCCTACTTTGTTGGCAAATTACTAGTTTGTTAAAAAATTCATCTATGTAAATCAATCCACAATAAAAAATATTTTTCTTTGTTAAATTTCAAAACTAGGCTACTCAAAAAGGATCATACCTTCTCTGATAACATCAGTTTGACAGCTTTCACAGATCATCCGTAATCCCTCTGCAAGTGCTATTTCAAAATGAAACATAGACTTTTTTTAGATCCAATCAATTCAAAGATCAAGAAATCGGAGTTAGCTTTTTACAGACTACTAAAAACTACTGAAACTGCAGGTACCAAAACGAGAATTTGCATTGCTATAAAGCTTTTGTGACCAAAGGTTGTTAAGGTCATTCAAACAAAAGATAAATTAAATGCATTACATTTTAAGCTCTTACAACAACAGTGGACTTGGTCACAATTTACTCTACCCGTGCATTCATTTGTATTACGGTAATTGTTAAGATGTGTTACAGACTTGGGCCAGCTGACCAACCAGAATAGCGTAATAATTAATAATAGATAATAATGTGGTTATCTTTAAAATAACAATTCACGTCCCAAAAACAAAACGTGTAACTTATAGTAACATTAAATAAATAATAATTTACAAAATAAAAAACAATGATAACATTGATAATATTGTGTAATATATGTTTGTGTGTATGCAGTGGCGAGGCCAGAAACTGAAGTGAACCTCTGTGAAATAGGGTACATGCCTACTCTCAAATTACATAATTTTACATAGTGGTTAAATCGATTACATAAAGTTTTTTGAGTCATGGATCGAAAAAAAAAATGGAAATAAGGAAAATAAAATAAGAACAACTCAAGAAATTATGCACATGTATAAAAAGGCTATAAATCTTTACAAATCTTTTTAAAGCTGATCTTCCTTTTGTCCTCTCTGGTTTGATTAACACATTGACACAAACATTAACAGATTTGAATAAGCGTGGATCCAGACACTGACACACACATTTCTTTCTGAAATGTTTGCGTTCACATTAAGACATAACTGCATAGGTGTCATTTACACTGGGGACGCTGGGGACATGTCCCCACCACTTTTTGAAATTGCTGATTTTGTCCCCACCACTTTTTGAAAGCATTTGGTTAAAATGTTCTGAAAAATCAAGCAATACATGTGCGACATACACTGCAAAAATAACATTCTTACTTAATATTTTGTATTGTTTTCAGTAGAAATATCAAAAAATTCTTAAATCAAGATGAGCAAAATTTTCCTGATGAGCAAAATTACCTAAGAAAATAGTTTTTAGACAAAAAATATACAATTTAAGTGAATTTGTGATCAAAACAATTAAAAATATCTGGCAATGGAGTGAGAAAAAAAATCTAAAAATAAGACGTCTTTTTTCTTAAACACTTAATGGTGGCAGTTTCCCTGACAGGGATTAGCTTAATCCAGGACTAGGCCTTAGTTTAATTAGGAAATAAAACTAGTTTTAACAAACATGCCTTACTAAAAACATTACCTGTGTGCATTTTGAGGCAAAACAAAGGGCACTGATCAGGGCCGTGCACAGACCTTTTGAGGGGCATGTGCTGAAACTGAAAAAGGGCACCCCCTCCAAATAAATATCACTTAATAATCATCTTAATAGCTTTATATTTATTCGCTATTAATGATTGAAAAAAATCACTATTAATGAATGAAAAATGACATTTTATGATAGCTTGGCATTATACAGTGCAAACGATATCTGCCCTTTTAAGTTGGCTTTAACAATTTACATCCTGGGTGTTTGTCTGTATTAGGCCTATTTGTAGTCATGTGTTTGTGAAGTGCTCTTGTGAACTCGCTCTTATTTAATTGTAGAATATATACATTTTAATTTTTTCCTCTGCTTACATAAAGTTACATTAAAATATGTTTGAAGAAAAAAAAGGTATTCTGTTTGTTTTATAAGCTCATTTTTATTATTTGGTTAACATGTTTGTGTGATTGATATGTGATTGAGAAGAGGGGAAATAGGAGATTAAAGATCAAAATAGGAGATTATACTATACTATAGCCATACCATTAGCATATTCAACATGTATCTCTGCCTACCTGGCAAAAACTGTGCTGAGGACCAGGAACCTTGGTCTTTTGAAGGTGCAAATAACTGCATTACTAATAAATATACTAAATACTAAGTAGACTTAACTCTATGCAGTTGATTTCAGAATAAAAAGTTATGAACCAAATAATCATACAACAATCATACAACTCCCTTGACTAATTCAATGCATAAGATACATGCATATACAATAAATTATATCCAGATTGCATACTATAATGAGTGACAGGCAATATAATGTACATACTTGTATCCTTTACACGTTTTTCGTCTCTATCCAGTTTTCCCAACTGGGCATCTGATGTCTAAGACCTTTCTAATCTGATATGTTTTTGGTGTTAATGTAGGCTAGACATTTTAACGATTTTAACGATTGAGACGCGTCATGCAAAAAAAGCGGTAAAAACCCGACCGTGCATTCCGTATTGTTGTCACGGGTGCCCTTCACATGGGTGAACACTTGTTTAAAAACTGCTCGCGCTTTGTCAAAAACTCAATTTGGTCGCAGTTTGGAGCTCTTAGTGCCCCCTGATTGCCCACTCGACCAATCCCGTCTATGGATAATTCGGCTCTGCTCAAATTTATAAAACATGCGCCGTTATATGTTTCTTTCGTAATGAGACAGCATTGTACTCAAACAACAAGATACTTATTTACCGTTGCAAGACGTTCAGCTGCCTCTGACTGCTGTGGAACTTCAGCTCGCTGCACTCAGGGGGCGGAGTTAAGATGTTTGACAGACAGTTTGAGCGGATCCAAAAATATTTAGTTTTTTAATAATTTTACTTGATAAATATATTTGTAAAACACAAAGACAGAGGTAAATGTTTAACAATAGCATTAATTTATATATATAAAATAATAATAATAAAACACCTCCAAAAAAGGGCACTTCGGAGTGTAAGGACAAAAAGGGCTTGTGTTCTGCACAGGTTGAGCCCTATCTGTGCACGTGCCTGGCACTGATGTATTTTAAGATATGTCAGTTCAAGTTGTTTTCAGTTTGGACAGCTCTTAAAAATGTTTTAGTCTAGGACTTGTCTAATCCCTGTCCGAGAAACCGACCCATAATTTATTTTTCTCTCCCCATTGGCAGATATGTTTGCTTGTTTTAAAGAGTAACTAAACCCTAAACCAACTTTTTTTAGTTAATGATCTGTAAGAATGATGCTTTATTAGTGCTGTTCATTGATTTTAGTAAGTCTTTTGACATTTGGATATAAAGTGTTTTAATACTGCAATATATGGTGTAAAAACGTCTGAGTGCTGCCCTCTTCAGGTTGAACGGTGGCTACTGCAGTTGAATTTTCCTATTGGATGTTGGGTCCAAAAAATAACTCGTGACGTAAGCAGGTTCAAGCTCACCACGCCCTTGTTATGATCTCACCACACACTTAGTTCGTCCCCTCTTTCTCCGTTGGAATCTGCCCACTTTTCTTGCATTTTTCAAATATTGCCAGTGGGTGGAGTCAGGCTCTGACCAGGGGTTTAGTTACGCTTTAAGCACAAATTCCCTTAAATTGTATAGTTTTTGTCTAAAAACTAGACTTATTTTCTTACGTCATTTTGCTAATCAATAAAATACATCTTGATTTAAGAATTTTTAGATATTTCTACTGAAAACAAGACAAAAATACTAAGTAAGAAAGTCAGATTTTCAAGAAAAAAATTCTTAGTATTTTTATCTTGTTTTCAATAAATATCTAAAAATTCTTAAATTAAGATGCTTTTTCTTGATGAGCAAAACAACCCAAAAAAATAAGTCTAGTTTTTAGACCAAAAACATCAAATTCAAGTGATCTTTTGCATAAAACAAGCAAAAAAATCTGCCAATGGGGTAATTTAGTGTTGTATAAAAAATTTCAAGATTTTTTTGCTTACCCCATTGGCAGATTTTCTTGCTTGTTTTATGCACAAGATCACTTACATTTTATCTTTTTGGTCTAATATTTAAATAATAATATACATTTGATATTTTTTGCTTGTTTTATGCACAAAATCAGTTACATTTGGTATTTTTGGTCTAAAACTAGACTTATTTTCTTAGGTCATTTTGCTCATCAAGAAAAAGCATCTTAATTTAAGAATTTTTACTGAAAACAAGACAAAAATACTAAAAACATTTTTTCTTGAAAATAATTTTTTGCAGTGTATGACTGGTTTTTTGGTCCAGGGTCACATATGTTGCGTCGTGTGCTTATGGTGTGTTTTCTTTTGCATATGTAATGAATTTCATTGTAATCATTGACTTAATGCGCTGCTGTTTTCTATGGTATGGCGCTTTGGCACTTTTCGGTTAAGCTGGTGTTGTAGGGACTGTCATATTTGCAGTTGACATTGTTAAGGGTTTTATGCTGAGTATTTTTGTGTTCTTGACCGGCCTACACTATACCCATTTTTGATGCGCCGTTATTCAATATTTTTCCCGTCCTGCTGTAATGTTTTTTCATCTGATCTTTTGTCCCCACCACTTTTCAACACAAACTGACGCCCCTGCATAACTGACATAAGTTTTATGAGAATACTTGCAAAATACTACACAAAACTTTGGTATTAACTTTTATTATGTGAGATAATTTTGCGTGTATGTCACGCGCAAGGAGATTTTGTGTTTGCGTGCTTTTTAAAACGCGCGTCTCCGTGCTTGCGCTTATGAGAGTGTGCCAGTGGTGGCTGGTGACTTTTTTTTCCAGGACGGACGATGCGAAGAACATCAAAACATGTATGTAGCCCGTCGGTTTGATTGGACAGGAAATTTGATGAAAAGCTTAAGTGTAGGATGACGACATAAAAATAAAATACTTTTTTTGCACATGTGCCAAACTGAAAGTTTTGAATGTATGAGAATTTTGTCAGCGTTTTGGAATATACCAGTCTATATCCTTAGGCCTGTATTTATATTAAACGGTAAAACGTTTACATTTAATTTCATGGGGCCTTTAAGTCATATAGCGGTGTGCTTTTATTTTGAAAAGCAAAAGCGGATGTTTTTGACGCATTGTTTTCGCGACGAAATTTCGTACACATACTCCTGAAAGGACCGATTGTATGAGTTGTCTCCCCAATATCATACGATAAAATTATTATTATAGCATTGCGTATAGTAACGTCAGCGCAATGGCCAATATTTTAACGTTTCAAACACAAATAGCTTCCGTTATGGAAGTACTCGCAAACGCCGCTGTAGCAGAAATTTGCCGACTTGTTGAGGACAGCTATAACGAATTACAGCTTGAAATATCACAAAGCCAAAAGGAAAACAACATCCTTAAAAAGAAATTAAAAATGATCGAAATTCGGGAATCGTTTTATCGCAGAGCGCATAAATTAAGAAACGTGTCGACTGACTTCCCCAAAACTAGCGTATACGGCAAAGTATCAGGTAAAAGAGTCAGACAACACCGACTTGTTTTGTAGCTAATACTCTATTTTTATATTGTACAATGCATAGTTACGGTGATGAATAACACAATATGAATTTTACTTCAGGGCGGATCGTGAGAGTTCAAGTTGGTTCACTGAACAATGAGCGTAATAATGAAGAGAGATCATCCGACGAGGTCTCTGTTCAACCCGAAATACTTGACCAGGTCTGTATATATCCAATGAAGCATATACATTATTTGAACTAACATTTATTTCTATAATCTAAAAAAGACATCGACATTTATGCATTTAATCTAAAGTGATTTACAGTGCATTCATGCTTAACATTTTAATGTGTTCCAAGGACTCGAACCAATGACCTTTGCGTTGCTAACATATTGCTCTGCTATTGACCCATGAACATGATTTCTAGCCCATGGGTTAGAAAAAAATCCTGCCACCCATTAACTTCCACTGTATGGCTGCAAAACCACTGAGAGATTTCTTAAAATATTTGTGTTATTATTTCACCATCCCAATGCTCCTTTTAAAAATGTACATAAAATGTATGTGTACATCTCATTTGTAATCGCTTAACTATATTATAATATCTATATCATATCAGTCATTAGGTATTCAGGTGTCTAGATATAATTAGTGACATTAAAAACCAGCATATCTTGACAAACCAATAGTATTGCTATAGGATATTTTTATCCCTTGAGGAATGATGGCAGCATTGTGCTTTTTATCAGTCCATAGGGGATGAAGATTCAGATATTCTTATCATTAAAGAGGAAAGACCTGACAACATGTGTGAACAACCAGATAGAGGAGCAGGGACCACTGAAAATCGTGAGTATGGGGTCTTTAATATCTTTGATAATTATTTTAAATTGCATAACACAGGGTACATTTACATGATAACAATTATTCTAAAAGCATTTTAAAATAAATGTTTGAAAAATGTCACACAGATCCTCAGGAACAGCTAAAATTGGTTAAAATTATGCATGCAATTTATGTGAGTAAATGGTAAAAGCATGCTATATGATGAAATAAAATGATATTTTACCTATTATTTATGCTTATTTTATTTTCTGGTATATCCTTTTTGTAGAAAAAGAAGACACCCAGTACCGAAATGCAGGAGGTTTTGTAACCGTCGACAGAGATAACTTCATAGACCAGAACACTACCAGTGTTCAACACTGCCATCAAGAGGTCAGTAGAAGATTGTGAACACGTCTTTAAAGGGGACATTTCTCAAGACTTTTTTTAAGATGTAAAATAAATCTTTGGTGTCTCCACAGTACATATGTACCATATAGATAATTTATAATAGCATGTTAAAATTGCCATTTTGTAGGTGTGTCATTTTAAATGCAAATAAGCTGCACTCAATGGCAGTGTCATGGTGGGATAGTGCAGATTAAGGGGCGGTATTATCCCCTTCTGACATCACAGGGGGAGCCACATTTCAATGACATATTTTTTACATGCTTGCAGAGAATGGTTTACCAAAAGTTACTGTGTTGATCTTTTTCACATTTTCTAGGTTGATAGAAGCACTTGGGACCCAATTATAGCACTTAAACATGGAAAAAGTCAGATTTTCATGATATGTCCCCTTTAAGTTTAGTTGTGTACAGGCAAATATTACAAATATTATTATTACTTATTTATTTTTAGGTAAAGGAATTTTAACCAAAAGTCATTCGTAGCTCACTTGACTTTTGCTGGAAAACCAAAAATCAACACCACTTTTGTTTTTATAAGCTGCATTGGAAAGCTGCAAAAAAATAATTGATACTATAAAATAATTTTTTTTAAAGATTTAACTGGTCTGTGTTCCGCCGTGAAATAGAAATCAAAACAGAATCTTTCAAATTTCCCCTAATGAAATAACTTACATTACTTTGTAAATAACATTACAAATTAATTTCCTTATTTCCTCCTGTCAGACCAATGGAATGCAACCTGATCTCCTTAACAATGAAAACCCAGAAATGACTGTAACAGGACCAGACACGCATATCCTTGGGGGTAATTACAAAATTGTTTTGTGTTTTCAGTGGCTTTATTTAAAGATATTCACCTGCTGAGTTGTGTGTTGTCTATCTAATGATGTTACATTTCAAAATAGATGAAACCGGAATGCAGAGACATTCTGATGGAGAGACAGAGAATAGCCTGCATTCAGTCAACACCTATGCCTCATGGGATGCCAGGACATTTGACGTAACTACAAACAATCCCTCCTACGCTGAATCTGAATGCAACGCAGGACCTTCTGTAAATCGATTTTTGATGTACAGAGGGAGTGCAGATCCCACATGTTCATATGCAACTCAATTGGACTGTAACGGACTGTCGATCCATGATGTGGAGAGTCATGTAGCACACAACGACGGAGCCGCTGGACTTGAGAAAGTGGTCATTTCTCAGTCCGAATTATCCCAATTTAGTTCAGACACTCCTCAGATGCAAAGAAAGTTTATGTGTAAACATTGCGGAAAATTTTTCTCTCAACCAAGTGCTCTCCTCCTGCACCAGAAGCTTCATACCGGAGAGAGGCTTTACAGCTGTACACTCTGTGGTAAACGGTTTAGTCAGGCATCCAGTCTCAAAAGGCACCATGGCATTCATAGAGGAGAGAAGCCATTCAGGTGCCTGCACTGTGGCAAGCATTTTTCCGACCAGAGTAATCTCAAAAAACATGTGAATGTTCATACAGGTGAGAAACCTTATGGTTGTAGCCAATGTGGGAAAATGTTCAATCAGTCTTCTAACCTCAAAACGCACATGAAGATCCACACACGTGACAAGCCTTTCACGTGCGAGCGATGTGGACGGATGTTTGCGTACAAATACATCTTGGTGAAACACCAACAGAGAAACTGTATGTCTCAGCTAAGTCCTGCTGGACAAATATAGACTTTGGTCAAAAGGTGGGGAAGACTCTCCAAGGCCATCTTTCAATTTATTTATGATGCAGGAGTTTAAAGTTTGCTAATTAAATTTCAAACACATTCACACTGCTGGGACATGGTGGCAATTTGTATTACATTTAATGTGTATTAAAATTAACATAAGATGACCTTAATGCATATTTGTGGTTTTATTGTGCACGATTAATCACAGATTAAGATTATTCAAAAGATAAATTCAAAATTCACTAATATAAACTACTTTTGCCAAGGGGCATCCTATTGGTCTCTATCGTGAAGCCAATGTGAAAGCCAATTTATCGACTGGCCGTTAGAGATTGGCTCCAAAAAGGAGTCAGTCTCATAAACTTTAAACTTGTTAAAACTTTAAAGCAGATACAAATATTTTTACAGCCCAATATAGCTAATATATAGCCTAGTTTAGAAACAGAAAATTTCTAGTAATACTGAACTGCAGTGGCGGCCGGTGACTTCTCTTCCCAGGGGCTTCTGCAAAATATGTGTTTAGCGTGTCGAGTGTGGCTTTTCATGTCAAAGTATGTGTTTGGTGAGTCATGTAAACATAATATGTTTACATGACTCACCAAACACATACTTTGACATGAAGAAATATTATTCGCATCATGCGTCATGTCAAAATATGTGCCTGCTACAGACGCGTTGAAAGAGTTAATAATAAAAGAGACATACTCTGCAGGTGTGTCATTAAAAATAACACGTCATACCCAAATGCTCCTGACCTGTTTCATAGTTTTTCTGTTGAGCGGGAGCTTTAACAGTTTTAAAACCATTTGTCATAAGGTCCCGTCCTGTCAAAAATTGTCTTAGAATTAAAGTATTCTGCCTAATGCATCAACACAGTCTTTATGGTTATAGATTTTACTAATGACTTGATGGAATCCTTTGGCTGATTTTGTCACAGATTCGTCCGTTATGCCAGTGGTTCCCAAACTTTTTCAGCGTGTGGCCCCCCTTGTGTAGGGTGCATTCCTTAGCGGCCCCCCCAAAGAAAATTTGTGACAAAAAACTGTTCTAAAACTCAACATTTTAATAAAAAAACATTAAATTATACGAAAAAGTAGTGCTTTTGGTTAGTAGCCTTATTTTTTTTTAGGTTTAATTACACAGAATTCATGATAAATTAATGTATTTCGTAAAATTTCATAAAACTGGGGCCCCCCTGGCACCATCTCACGGCCCCCCTGGGGGCCCCGGCCCCCAGTTTGAAAACCACTGCGTTATGCTACGGGCTAAAACAGAAAAAATATAGCAATTATTCTGTTTAGATGCAGTGTATATATCTGTAAACTTTCTCAATTTAGAAGACCATATTAATTTTGGCACATATTTCTGGGATGTATTTTGCATTCTTAGTACGAATCTCTTTATTTTAGTTTGTATATGGCACGTCCTATCATTTTGAGTCATAATTAGCCAAATATAAAACGCAGTATAAAGCAATGAAATATACTGACTGTAGTATTTTGGATTAAATAAATTCTTAAAGATGTAGCCCAACTGGCTGAACTGGCTCATGTTATCACTCAGTGTTTCAGACAAATGCAGGAAAATTTCCAAAAAATATATAATTTGGAATACTTTTTTAAATATATTCGTACTTTTACTTAACCTGTTATTTGTGTCTAAATTATATTATAATTAAAATTTTTATTGTTCTAGTTTTATCATGTAATTACTGTAATTTTGTCTGTAGAGTCCGATAAGTCCATTTTTCTAATAGCAGAAGTTTATGACCATAAACATCGTAATGATTATCCCTTGATAATAGCTTAGACCATTTGAAAAGACTTTTTAATTAAAGGCGGAGTCCATGATGTTTGAAAGCCAGTGTTGATATTTGAAATCGCCTAAACAAACACGCCCCTACCCCAATAGAATCTGGACCTTCTGTTGATAGACCAGCCCCACACATACGCAACCCGGCATTTGATTTGATTTGATTGGCTATAAGTGTGTTTTGGTAGTCGGCCCGTCTCCTTTTCCAAACCGTTTTTCAAACATCGTGGACTCCGCCTTTAAGTGGTGTTGTCCCATGAGCGGGACACCTAAGTTTACAATATTTTCTATGTACATTTTATGTATATCACAACAAACTGGGACAGGGCAAAACAATAGATTTTTTGATTGATCGATATATATATACATGTATATATATATATATATATACATGTATATATATATATATATATATATATATATATATATATATATATATATATATATATATATATATATATATATATAATTTTTTTACGTGATCGATTCAAAGGCCACAAATCGATTTTTTTTTCATATTTATTTTCGAAAACATTGAACGTTAGATTAACGTTAAACTAATTACTAGTCTTCTCCACTTCTGTCACCATCTTTTTTGTCTTGCGCGATGTTACCAAGGAGTGAGAGGCGAGCCATTTATTTAATCGGTTCTTAAAATAGCGGTTTCAGGCACTTCCTAACGGTAACACTTTACAATAAGGTTCAGTAGTTAACTACATTAGTTAACATGAACTAGTAATGAACTGCACTTATTAAGAATACAGCATTTATTAATCTTTGTTAATGTTAATTTCACCTATTACTAATTCTTGTTAGCGTTAGTAAATGCCCTTTGAACTAACATGAACAAATAATTAAAAGCTTTATTTCTATTAACTAACATTAACAAAGATTAATAAATACTGTAAAACATGTATTGCTTGTGGTTTGTTCAAGTTAGTTAATACACTAATGTTAACTAATGAACCTTATTGTAAAGTGTTACCTTTATAACACTAAAACCCTACTCTAAACCTGAAAAATCATGACAAACTACATATCACTAGAAAGCTCTCAGAATGTAGTTTTCATATTTCAAAGTCATCTGATGATAGAAATAATGTATTGACAGTTTAAACAATTTATTTATATAATTTATATTATTTTTATTTTTTTAAATAAATGTAAACTGCTATAACAATTAATTTATTTTTAAGTGTTTTCTTTAAAACAAGACCAAGATTAGGCTTCTGGACCAAAAATATTAATTTGAAAGTGAATATCATATTTTCACCTCCCACCCAAAGGCTATTTGTGCCACTTAAGGGGTTTAGTGTGTCAAATTAATGAAGTAAGCCATTTTTATGTACTGTGTATCTTATAAGTAATTTATTTACACCCACTTTTATTAATTTATTAAAATCACAGTAAAGAAATCATCCTTTTTTTGCATTTTATATGCTCACCAGCACAAAATCTTTCCCCTGTCGAAGTGCCAGAGCCTGACCTTAATTTATTTGTTGTAACAGAAGGCAGGACCAGATAAGTTTTTAGTCACTATGTTTTGGAATTCAATTATTTTGATTAATATGGATGTTAAAAGGCCAAGGTGTTTTCAGCCTCTGGTATTCCCAGAAAGTGTCTGTAAGGTTTCAGCTCAAAATACACCACAGATCTTCCATTATACAACATTGAACATTTAATGCCGCAATGAAAAATGCACTGTTTTTGTGTGTGTTTCTTTAAATGCAAAGAAAGCTTCTGTCCCCCCCCATGCAAAGGTGGGGGTTGAGCGCTTCACGTTGATAAGGGATCCCCAATAGCCTGTTTTGTATGACTGTTGCTGTTTAAAGGAGATTACACAAAGAATAATAGATGGATTTTTATAATAACAGGATGTTTCTGCACACACACTGGCGACTCATTTTCTGAAAGAAAAACATTTTAAATTCTAAATTTTTTAGGTTAGGGGGGCTTTAAAGTGTTGAAATTTTGCTACCAAATTGACCACACACAACACTGTGTATATATGTATATTTAGAACAAGGCTTCATTCCAAGATTGATTTTCTCTCAATTATGTCACTGGCAAATGTTTACTGATTGGTTAAAGGGTTAAAAGCACTACTTACCAGACAGACTATTAGCTGACAGCATCATTGTACTTTTGTCATAACCCTGCAGTGTAAAGAACTTTTGTTAAACTACTAAAAAGAAATATTTTAGAAGGACAATGGCCAAAACTATACCATCTTATGTGTGGGTGTGACATAAATAAATAGTTAATTAATACCTTGTCATGCTAGCCTGGACTAGTATAACCACACTTAGGCGAGAAGGACCATGCAGTATATTTACTAAGGAGATAATTAATGTTTTTATATAGAGGGTTGGGCGGTAGCAAACAGCAAAACTAGTTTAACTGCATTACTCAGTAGTGATGTGAGTGAAAGCAGATAAAATTTTGCCAAGATTTTTTTAAGTATAACTTTTTCCCTGAAGCATTGTGGCAGCATCAGCCAGATTTTTTTTTCAGTCATATACAACCCTAACTCATAGCTTTAAAAGTGACCCCATCTATATTGCTCCTTTGTATTTTTAGTTTATTGTTATAGACTGCTTATTTCTTAAATTATAAATAATAATTAAAAACGTTATCATTTTTTTTTTTATATAAACTAATGGGCTGCTAGTCTTTCTTACGTGGTTTGGAAAAAAAGTTGTTAATTGGTTTGTGTGGGGAATGACAAATTCAGTGAGGTCATTTGATGCTACACATTTGATGCTACCCTATTTAAAAGAATGTTCACTCACGTGCAGTAGGCCAACAAACTGGTCCATGTTGTATGTTACACATCATTACTGTATGTGATGGTGTGGTTGAGGATGATAACAAAGACAGAATGCAACTTAATAAATTAGCCGTCTAATCAATTAAATAACAAAAGAGAGCCCTTGCAAAATTAATGAGGAATGTAACAATGAGCACATAGCCTACACAATCAAAGCCAGACAACAATGAGAACTTAAATCTTAAATACACACCCCAAAAAATAAACTTAACAGAAAACAGGTGTGCACTATTTAGAAACAATGAATAACCAGGGCAACTATTAATAACTAAATACAAATAAAGGCCCAAACGGAAGCATTAAATATAATTATTACACAGCTCTCTGGAATGCTTGATTCTGATTGGTCAGTTGAGACATTTGCAGGTTTGTTCTTTTCAAATAATAACCGCTCCAAAGTAATAACGCATAGCCGGTACTACTTGTACGATTAAAATCGCTCCGCGCCAATAAAGATTACTGTTTGGCGCCATCTTGTGACAAACACTGGACAACCACCATTAAGAATGGAAAATTTTGACATTAATTTTAACATGTACGGAAAAAACAAAATATTTAAACAGTGGATAGAACAACGACAAGACACAGAGAGCTTACTGAGACTGAACTTGACAAAATAGAGCATGACAGCTACGAAGCCAACACACAAAAAAATACAGAATGGGCATTAAAACTTCTCAAAGACTGGGTAAAAGAGAAAAAAATGGAGACAGACAAGTATGAAGCAGAGGATCTTAATAAGGTATTACGATCATTTTATGCATCTGTGCAAAGTTTCGCAGAAGGGTAAAAATGTTAATTTAAAACAAATATGCCAATAAAATTTTCAAATTCATATTCATGTCCAGTTTTTTTTCTTATGTGGCAAGTAGTCGTGTAATAAGCGGGATAATGTAGAGGCAGCCTGTAGTTATCGCGAAATAAGCCACTTCAATATCCCTTACTTAAACGATTTTAAAAGATCATACCAAATTCACTCCCCGGACTCTGTCCCCTGCATTTCCCACAATTCTAGCCCTTTAAATAACCCTATAAACAATAAAACATGTATTTTTACACACAAAATATATTTCTATGGTCTTCACATGCATGTACATTATCTGTGGGTTCATGTAATAGCCTACTTATTTGGTGTGGTGAGACTAATTAAATTATTTTAAACCTTAAAAGTAAATATTTTAGATTTAGGTACACATTCTCTTAAATCGCTTTAAAACATTTAAAGTTATTCTGCACAATTCTGCAGATTTTGCATAACCATTTTCAGCAGAAACGGCAAAAACTACATCGATTACGTCTGGACCTGCTAATCACAAATGGGAACAAAGAAACGCAGATAAATGTGCTAAAACAGCGTTTCTTAACAGGAGGGCCAGGGCCCACTAGGGGCCTCAACAAACTTCCAAGGGGCCTTAAAGGAGCTTATGTGTCATATTTGTAGTCGAAATGTAACATACATTTAGAATTTGGTGCCTATTTGACCGAGAAAATGGGTGTTTGTCTCACCCCCTCAACAAAGATTTTGGACTTCCTTCTTTCAATGATGCAAAATTATGATTTTTACATCATTGAAAGAAGGAAGTGCAACACCGAAATCTGTATTTCTCCTGTCTCAATGGCAACTGACGAAATGACGCATGACCATTCAAAAACATGACTGGGGTTCTTACTATACAACGCGTAATGCAAAAAGCGGTTAAGTGTCCCTTTAAGATGACTTAAAATGATTAAAATAAGACAAAAGAAGTTTTCGAAAAATAAAACACAAAATCAAGATATTTATTAGTGTTTGTTTATTTTCCGTACAAATATGCTAATGTCAAGCTTTAGAATTATTTATTTTTTAGAAATTGAAAGTTGGGGGCCTTTATACTGTTGTGCACAATAGTGGGGCATTGAAGTGAAAAAGGTTGAATACCCCTGTAGGCTACTAAAAGACTTTTAATGCAGACTAGATAATGAAACCCAAACAGACTAATATGACATAAAGATGATGAATTATTGGGCATCTTTAATACTTTCAAAAAGTATTTTTGTATATTTATAAGGTTAGATGAGTTCTTTGCTACCGAGTGTATTGCACAGCCACCAGTATGAAAAAAATCTGTCTCTGTTACTGACCTAAATTACTTTTTTTATTTCCTGATGACTTAGAAAACGAAAGCTAGTGAAATTTAAATGAAAATACAAAAAAAATCACACATATATTACAGTATTATTACAATATTTTATGTGTATTTCTGCCCATTCGAACGACGAATGACTTTTATTATGAAAAGTAGTGAACTAGAGTAGTTTTACTACAGTAACTTCACTTTATGGCAATGCGGAAGTTCTCTTGCTGATGATAACGATTTCCAGTAGTGTACTGACACGTAGATAAGGTAATATCAACCACAATATCATTTATTTTAATATTGTTTCGTGTTAATTTTAATATTATTTTGTATAAAATATGTTTAACGTATCTTACAGAAAGAGCCACTCGTTCAGACAATACTCGTAATACTGACGCTCTGAATCTCATTCATTCATTCGTCCATCCAACTATACATCAACTGAAGCTTCTCTTGCATACCACATTATTTGGTCTATAAGATAGAATGCTATGAAACATATACTGTATACCACATAGTGTGATAATGCTAGGTTGTTTTGTGCTGGTTTGCAGGTGCATTTGAATGACTGTCACTCCCAGATAAGGTTGGTTACGCGAAAGGAAAGATGGGTAAGCGGCGTAAGAGGGTCTCAACGGGTGATACAGTGCCCAGTCCTAGAAAGGATGAAAAAACACCTGCTCCTCCTCGTAGGGAGAAGAAAAAGAAAACTGACATTGGAAAGGTGTTCATCAATATATCCATCGGCTTGTGCATCTTCAGCCTCACCTGGTTTTTCTATGCTCTGTACATGCGCGCAGCCTTGGCCAAGAGGGTCGTGACCTTGCACCCTTCTCAACGGGTCCTGAATGATAATTACTCAAGTCCTGCTGTATCTCAAGAGAGATTCTGGGGTTCCTACCGACCCCAGGTGTACTTTGGCATGAAAACAAGAAGTCCCAGATCTGTTGTGACAGGTGAGGTTTATTTCAGTTTGATGCAGTTTGTCAGCATCTAATATTTTATTGTGCTTCTATTGTTATATTTGAAATATTATCACAATAATCTTTAGTTTATTTTGATACTGTGGCATAAATCGTAAAGCAGTGCGTTTTCAGTGCAAAGGTCAATGGTTTAATAGCAGGGACACACATACTCATAAAATGTGTTGTTTGTGCACTGTACTGTAAGTTACATTGGATCAAAGTGTTTGGCAAACGCACAAATCTACTTTAAATGATTTGTAGCCTCACTATTGTGATTTATAATAACTAAAATTTGTTTTTACTTAGGCTTAATGTGGATGCAGCAGTCTACTGATATGGATGTCAATTTAAGGCACACTTGCGAGCAGGGGGACCATTTGCAGGGCTATGGATGGCTGATGCACGATGGGGTCTCTTTTGGGGTCCAGGAGATTCATGATCGCCATTTCACCTTGACTACAGAGTTTGTAAAGCGTATGGGTGGAGATCACGGTGGAGACTGGACTTGGAGGATTACTGCCAAGCAACATGTAAGTAGTATAATATTTAGGATGAATAAAACTATGGGAGTAATTTAAAATAAAGATATAAGACTTTTTACTAATATGGCTCTTTACAATGAGATATAATAAGCTATAATAAGCCTTTGCAAATTTTATTCCATAAACGAAATTGTTCAGTAACTGTGAGGTTATGCGGGATAAAATGTGTAATATTCAGCTTGTTATGTAATCATAACATTGACATACACCGTAAAAATATTTGCTGCATAAATTTTTTTTTAACAAGTGTAAAATAATGTTTTAAGGTAAGAATCTGCTTTAAGGTAACTGTTAGAATTTTAGGGGGTCCTTGAACATTTTGTCCCCTGTAAGAGGTCCCTGGCTGCAAAAGTTTGAGATCCCTTATTATAGTGTAAAAACCCAAAAAAGCATTACGGGGTAAGATCTTAGTGATAATTTACCCAAAAATACAAATTCTGTCATCATTTTCTCATGTTGTTGTAAAATTGAATACATTTCTTTTTTTCTGATGAACACAAAAGAAGATATTTTGCTAAATTATGACTGGTAATTGACTTCCGTAAGTAGGAAAAAAATATATATGATGGAATTCAATGTGTACCGTCAACTGTGTGCTTACCATCATTTATCAAAATATCTTCTTCATAATTTATCACAATACTTCCATAATATTTGTTTTCCTACTATGGAAGTGAATGGTTACAATCAGCTGTGTGCTTACCCAGGGTTTCCCGCAGAATATTTATTAGTTAAGGTGGTAGGGTTGGGTGGGTGGCCGGGGCCGAGGGGCGTGGCAATCAAAAGGGGCGTACGTGTCATGATGAAAAGGTATTTTTATTTAAAACACTCAAATAAAACTTAATTTTGAAGAAACTATGACAGAAAATAAACACATACTAGATTATTAATGAATTAAATGTTTTTAACAGAGACCTTTAACGGGAATAGCTGCATGATGAAGTGAAACTAAAGGGTTAAATAAACACAAACTAAAGCAGATGTTGTAGAACATCTGGCGAACGATGATAGATAGCGCAAAAATTGTAAAAAAAAAAAAAGATTATTTCCCACATATAATTAAATCAACTTAAAGGAGTGTAAATACTGTAGCATGTAAATAATGCACATAAATAAAGTGAGCAAGAGCGCTCAACAATTATATCGAATCAACAGGCATGTGAAACCTAGCTAGCAGGTTGCTCAAACAACAAAATATCAGCTAACTTACTTTAAATTTGCAAGAACTATAGACTTATACAATAACAGGCTTAAATAACCCCAAAACATAAGTCCACTTAACTGAAGCCCGAACTGAAAAGTGCTGCGGGAAACCCTGCTTACCATCATTTATCAAAATATCTTCTTTTGTGTTTATCAGAAAAAAGGAAATTCATACAGATTTAAACAACATGAGGATGAGAAAATGATGACAGAATTTTCATTTTAAGAGTGAACTACCCCTTTAAGAAGCTGGTGGATAAAATGCAGTATTAACACTCGTGCAAACTGTAGGCAAAAACTAAAGTATAACTTGTTTTTATATATATTTAGAATTTTCTTAATAGCCATAGTTACTGTACATTTGTGATAAGTTTACTATTATTCTAAAATGTAAAAAAAAATAAAATTACTACGTGACTGTGAACTTTTTGAATGGTAGTGTATGTCAGCACAGTAAACAGTTCATCAGTGAACCATGTCACATAAAAAAAGTCAATAGCAGATTTCTCAAGTTCTTTATCTATGTATTTTTTATTCTTTCAACTCTTCCCCAAGTAGTTTAACAGTTAAGCAGAATAAACAAATACACATTTCATTGAAGCAAGAATAAACAACCAAGCCAGTATTACCAGTATTTTGGTATTTTAGTTAGGTGAACAACAAACAAACATGCTTGTAATTCTGGAGGTAATAAGTATTGCGGTTGTTTTCTTAGCACACAGTCTTAAGTTGTTCTGTCATTATACACAAAACAATTGTTGTTTAGACATATAAATAAATTGGAGGCAAAAATATTGTTCTATTATTAATATTAGGTATGGTTAACTGTAATTTCATTAAACACAAACATTTTTTAGTCATCTCAGCATCACAACTTTCATTGTTTCTGATTGGCAGAGCTCTGGTGCCACAGCTCCAGTGATTTCGCTGATGTTCTACGTAGCCACAGATATTCAGGGTTCCTTGCAAGCTCATGCACAGGAGAAAAATCACTTGAGCTCTGTTACAGGAACATCTGAGGAGCTTGGCAACTTCAAGATCACTTTTGGAAAACCCACCGCAGGGGAAGGTGCAACTGGCAAATATGCCAGGTATTTTATACATCGACACAAAAATGTGTTAAAAATGTTTAACGTTAACTAAGCATTGTAAGCTTATGCATTGACTAAACAGCAATAAACAGTATAGCAATAATTAGCAATGTATGTATTTTATGTATATCGATTATGCATCATAGTATATTATACATAATATATTATGACTTAGTTTGTGTCACTTTTTTGTGATTTGCTGATCTACATATAAAATCATCTTTCATAATGTAAAGAACAAAATGAGACAATATAGAATTTATATATTTCATATTGACTGAGAAGGTAATCTCAAAGATTGAAATGATAATATAAATGATTAATTGGTCACATTTATTCAGTATTAACAACTTTTTACATAGTCATACACTAATTTTGCAAGGATGTGAGAGGGGAAAAAAGATATTTGAAATGTCATTTTTTTCATTTAGTGACCATATATCTTTCCTCCTCAGATATAATTACTTACAGACCAGGAGCCCTGGCCTGGATAAGATGACAGATATAGTGAAGAACAGCCTCAATCACAAGTTTATTTTCAGTCCTCCCAAAGGCGAAAGGAGACCATATTTCTCAGTGGATTCTCACAAAGTCTCAAACCATCAGAATCAACAGCAAGATCCCAAGACAGAGAGTGACTTTGTGGTGCATCAGGTGACCGTTCAGACACCTTTCCAAATTGAAGTTCTGTTCGAATCCGGAAGCTTTCACGAAAGACCGAATCAGCTTGCAGGCTCAGTGCTAACGGATGAGCTGGAGATGCGCAAGGCAGCTTTTGATGAGAGGTTTGAGAGCACATTTGGCCTCCAAGCTAAAGGGTTCACATCTTCACAGATAAAATTTGCCAAGGCAGCTTTAAGCAACATGCTTGGTGGATTGGGATATTTCTACGGCCAGTCGGTCGTACAGTCGGTTTATAACGAACACCCCTTGCTTTACCCCGAAAGCCCACTGTTCACGGCAGTACCGTCTCGCTCTTTCTTTCCAAGGGGCTTTCTCTGGGACGAAGGGTTTCATCAGCTTCTCCTGAGCAAATGGGACCCTCGGTTATCCCAGGAGGTCATAGCACACTGGCTCGATCTTATCAACGTCGAGGGCTGGATCCCCCGTGAGCAGATCTTGGACGATGAGGCACGCAGCAAAGTACCGTCCGAATTCATAGTGCAGCACAATGAAAATGCCAACCCCCCCACGTTGTTCCTGGTTCTGCAAAAGCTGGTTGAAGAACTGGAGGCCAAGCCAGATACGCTTTCTTCTCAGACCATGCTTCCTGTATTGAGACGGCTGTATCCGAGATTGCAGACGTGGTTCGAGTGGTTTAACACCACACAAGTTGGACCTGTGGCCAACTCCTACCGCTGGCGAGGTAGGGACAAAGACACCAATCTTTATCTAAATCCGAAGACCCTGACTTCCGGTCTGGATGACTACCCACGGGCCTCTCACCCTTCAGCTGATGAGAGGCATGTGGATTTGTATTGCTGGATGGCCCTGGCCTCTGGGATTATGGCAAATGTGGCGAGAATACTTGGGGAACCCTACCAGGTGTATGAGAATTCCCATTATACTCTCAGCAATAATGATCTGTTAAATGAACTGCACTGGTCCGATAATCTGCGGGCCTTCAGTGATTATGGAAATCACACCCAGTCCGTGTCACTTCAGCAAGAGAAAGTGTTTGTGCCTCCTGGACAACCACGACACCAGTTCCCAGTAACGCGACTGGTTCGTTCCGTTCGTAGAGCACCCAAGTTGCAGTATGTGAATGCGTTAGGCTATGTTAGCCTTTTTCCTTTCTTGCTACATATCCTGACACCAGACTCTCCGAAATTAGAGCATATTTTACGAGACATTCACGATCCTGAACGCCTTTGGACGCCCTACGGTCTCCGCTCTCTCTCACGTTCAGATCCTCTGTACATGAAGAGGAACACGGAACATGACGCCCCCTACTGGCGAGGTCCCATTTGGATCAACATCAACTACCTGGCTGTTAGAGCATTGCATCACTATAGTAACATTGATGGACCGTACAAGGAAAAAGCAGCTGCCATCTATCAGGAGCTCAGGACTAACCTTATCAATAATGTTTACAAGCAGTATCTGGAAACAGGGTACATCTGGGAACAATATAATGATAGCACTGGCAGGGGACAGGGTAGCCACCCCTTTACAGGCTGGTCAGCTTTGACTGTACTAATAATGTCTGAAAACTACTGAGAATTTGTAGCAGGCCAAAATCAACATGATATTCAGAGTCAGGATGCTGAATTGGTGCCATGTGTTTGTATGTTCCAACAAAATGTATTTTGTTTTTACATCGTGTGAAAAAAAACTGTTTTATTTTCTCATTTGTTATGATTAAGCCCAAACTGTATAAAAATGTACGTTTTACATACCATTTAATGTGATTTAATGAATATCCTCAGGTTCGATGAGGCGCAAGCCTTTTCTTGTATCAGGCAAAACAATGTTATCTGTATTAACCTGGGAAACAACGGTGCACCATTTTCTTGTTTCATTGCTACAGTATTTGGCTAATTTAAAAAAATAAAATTCGTATTAATTGTTCTTTAGTGTATGTAAATCACTTTATGGTCTGTATTATTTGTGGCAGGTGACATCTTTTTCGAGTGCGCACGATGCAGAGCTAGTCACAGCAAAAATATGCTTATTTTCCAGCTCCCCTAGATTTAAACATTTGATTCATACTGTTTTGGAATCCATTCAGCAGATCTCCGGTTCTGGCGCTACCACTTTTAGCATAGCTTAGCACAATCCATTAAATCTGATTAGACCATTAGCATTGCCCTAAAACTTAACCAAAGATTTTTGATATTTTTCCTATTTAAAACTTGACTCTTCTGTAGTTACATAGTGTACTAAGACCGATGGAGAAGTTTTGGAAAAGTTGCGATTTTCTAGGCAGATATGGCTAGGAACTATATTCTCATTCTGGCGTAATAATCAAGGACTTTGCTGCTGTAACATGGCTGCAGCAGGTGTAGTGATATTACGCAGCAGCCAAAAACAGTCCCCTTATTATATTTCAATAGCAGGGGACTATTTTCGGGCACTGCGTATTAGTGCGTAATATCATTGCACCTCCTGCAGCCATGTTACGGCAGCAAAGTCCTAGTTTGGTATAGTTCCTAGCCATATCTGCTTAGAAAATTGCAACTTTTAATTTTCTGTCGGTCTTATTACATGATGTAACTACAGAAGAGTCAAGTTTTTAATAGTAAAAATATCAAAACTCTTTGGTTATTTTTGAGTGTGATGCTAAATGGTCTAATCAGATTCAATAGATTATGCTAAGCTATGCTACAAATGTTAGCGCCAGACCCAGAGATCGGCTGAATGGATTCCAAAACGGTCAGAATCAAATGTCTAGGGGAGCTGGAAAATGAGCAAAACAAGTGGAGTGTCTCTTTAAGCCATTTCCTGGAAATGCGTGTGTAAATGGTACTTCTTCTGCGCCCCATATTGAGTTTCTGCACTAGGAAGCCTTCTGGCTTTTGGATCTATCTGCATTTTACCGTAATTCATTGAGAAGCATAGAAAGCATCATCGGACGATTTATCGCCCATCCCTATCATGCGTCATTTCAAAATTTCCTGTCTGCTGCAGATGCTTCGAAGGGGTTTATGATAAATGTGATGCTCCAGTTTGCCAGATACTCGCTCAATCTCATGTGTAATCAGAGTTTAGTGTTAAGTTTTGCGAGCATTTTGTGAATGTGAGCATCATTTTTTTCATAAACCCTTTTGAAGCGTGTGCAGCAGGGACGTATTTTTACAAGACGCATGATGCACATAGGTTCACATGACGCAACAAACTCATAATGACATGACGAGCAACACACGACACTCCGAAAGACATATTTTCAATTTGCGCTCCTCGGAAGAGAAGTCACGGCCATCACTAGTCGTATGTCCTAAAAGTATCGATCAACATTTGCAATAAATAGAAAAGTGCCGTGGCATTGGGACCAAGACTTTTAGATCTGTAAGATCTCATTATCTTATAGATGCTTTTGTATCATTGTATCGTCATTTATCTCTTTTTATAGGAAACAACAAGAGTATACGAGAATACGCAGATGCCAATAAAGGCCTGTTGCACATAGTTTTTGGGGAAAGTTGAGGTAAGCGGGGTTAACCGCGTTGCTAATTTAAACTTTTTATGGAACTTTATATAAAGTTTGTAGTAAATTCCTGAAAAGTCATATCTTTTGTATTACTGTTTGTTATTCATAAGTAGGTTTATAATTATACAACATTATTTCAGAACTGATGAGAGATGACAACTTGTTTACACACTGATTGCGTCAACAGTGTTTTGTAGATATAAGCATGTAGATGATTCATGCTGTTTTAATGCATTTTTTCATCTTTTCACGCAAAAAAATAACATGGGACAACGTAGTCAGTCTGAGAAATGAGGTAAACACACATCTTCCACTATATTTGCATTCCCCTTGGGCATCGTAGTATGTGGCCCTCACAGCTATTGCCCTTTGAAATGCATCTCCCAGTCTTTGTAGTTTTGGGTTGATCATTGTGACTAAAACACTCAATGCGCAATCCCCTCCCCTCCGCAGACGCATGGTACAATGGGATAATAGCCAAAACAGCATTAGCAAGATCTAACGCGCAGGCAAAAATAGATGAGTCAGAGTTCCTCCATTTGCGCATTGATGAGATCCTGAGCCTCTGTTTGCATCCATTGGTAAGAGTAGTTTGGGGGCATATTTGTGTGAGTCACACTTTTCGCCGTGTAATGGAGCAATTATAACATTAAATTCTCAAAGCTTTGTGTTTAAATGTTATGAAGTGTTTCGTTTGCTGATTATATCCAGCAGTGGATCAGAACAGAGCTGTTCATTCAGCCCTGCTCAAAAGTATCAACATTGTAGTGTGTAAACTGTAATGATGCATATGCCTGCTAGGTGGAGCCATTTAGTCATTTGACAATTTCTTTCAATTTCTTTTACTAATGATCCGACAATGTTGTCTTTAAAAAGGGAAGCACAGAATATGTGAGAGATGGAAACCTCAGAGCATCACAATCTCATTGCTATAATTAAACGTTTTACATTTCTACTGTACGTTTATGCATTTGGCCAATGCTTTTATCAAAAGCGTCTTAGAATGCATTACAAAGTATACGTTTTTTAATTATGTTTGTGTTAGAGGAACATTCGGGTCTACTTTTGGCTGTTGCATCATTCAGGTATCATCAGCCGTACAAGCTGTGACTTAAAAGCCTATCTAAGGCCTTTAACTCTATATTGATGTCATGATCTGACACTTTTAATTTGATTTGTGTAATTGTGGGTTACAGTGCCCTGTGGTTAAAGTTTCCGGCAAATGTTTTTATTTATTTTTTCTGTGCCCTGATCATAATCAATTGTTACCTCGGTGAGTTGGCTGGTGATGAAATCACTGTAACGGTGACGTTCAATAGTGTCGTCTCCTACCACCACATGCTGGTACGTCTCCCATGGGGGCTTCAGTTGCCGATCAAGAAGCGCGTGTGTGTTGAGCTTAGCCAAGCTTTCACCCTTTGGCAGAACAATCTGCCAAAAAATCCAATCAAAACCAATTCACAGTCATCTCCCCCATCCTCAGTTCTACAGCTCTTCCTTTTCCACTTCCTCCCCCTCAAAAAGATTTTCGTGCTCTCTTATAATCTGCAGTATAACCTCCAGACATCGCTCTCACATACTTACTTGTAGGACCAGTGCCCCTGTCCCACTCTCACCCTAACACCTAGCCTCTATCGGCCAGCGCTGGTCTGTGTGGAGATTATGTAAGCCTGCCTCTATAAATAGTGGCACCCGGGATCTTTTGTCTTTACCTGCTCGCTCTTAGCCCAACAGTTTTATTTCTGGAGAGCTTGTGGTAGCAGTGCCATGCAGAGCGCCTGTTACCATAGTTACTTATGTTAGCGAGGAGAGAGAGAGACGCCACATTCTTAGTTGTTTTTTCCTCATAGCAGCAGTGCAATCTGTTTGAATAGTCTCATCTCTTTTCAGTCTGTAGTCGTCCCTCTGAAAAGGTGATGCATTCTTTGAAGGTTTTTATTGAATCACCTTGATGGGGGTCAGCGGTTATAAAGTCTGCCTCGCGAGAAAATATGCAGCGCAGACTGTTCACATTAGAAGGCAAGAGAAAACTAGTGCCGGTGCATGAGTTGGTAAAAGATCGGTTCATGCATTTCTCCAAATAGGCTAGATGCAGAGTGGAGAGAAGGCAACAAGGTTTATCCCAAAGTGCAAAAGCTATGAGCAACATGAACCGTGCCATATCACTATAGTGCTAATTTATTACCATTGATAGTGATTAGATAACAACAGGTAGCTGGAGTAGAGCCAGATTGGCCTGCTGGTATGCTCAGTAGATGTGCCTAAGAGTAGAGAAGAGGTTGCTGGGAATGTGGGGGAGTCAGTCAAGAGCGGGCGGGGAACTGCTGGAACCCTCCGTAGTCACGATCAGGAAGAAAGCTTAAGCTCCAGCCCCTCCCAGCCTGAGAGGAGAGGATGGATGTCCGGGGACAAGGGTGGGCGAGCGGGTGTATTTCTGGAACACAAGGGAAACCTGCTGCTGTAGGAGTGGGGTTTTGGTTCTGTAGTTGGGCTTCCCTAACCCCGCTCCCACATCACATATATTGAGAAAAGTGATATAACAGTGGCTTAAAAGAGTCATCTTTTCTGCTTCTATGTAAGGGGTTCTAGTCGTGTACGAGGAAAACATATAACTAGAGATTATAAATTAAGTGAGAAAAAGAAGAGAAATATTTGGCAGCCTAGAGAAGTGTGATACGCGCTTGTATCGAGTCGTGTTTCCGGTCGAGCATTCTCTAATGTTAGCTCTCCCAATCCCTTTTTTGGTTTCTTAGAGGCTTCATTGTTGCTATGGTTTGATAAAGACGAGCCTTCATCTGCTGACATTGGGGGTTTGTAATACATATGGGACGTGCTGCAGTTATAAGACATGCAGTTTCTTTGCCTGTCGAAAACTTGGTAGACGTTCTTGACTGTGCTCCAAAAACCTTCCCACCTCCCATCTTTATGCATAGAAAGAATATAAAACACTATTTTAGAGAAACATCTAAATATTGCTAGAAAAACCAATAGAAACCGTCACAGAAATTCTGATGGATTTAATAGAAATTCTAATTGCTTCCATTAAAATAACCACCAGCTGTTAAACCATTTTTAAATTCCTTTGTGTAGTGTGTTTCGGATTCTAATAGGATTTAATGGTGCAATATTGCAATATAACATCCACCACTATAACTGCCCACATTATTATTATTTTTAAGAAATGTTGGGTAAATATTGGACAACACACACTGCTGGGTTAAAATTGTTCCAATTCTGGGTTGTTTTAACACAACTGCTAACACATGGTTGCATAACAACAATTCAATATTGGGTCATTTTTAACCCAGCACATGTTCTGTCCAATATTCCCAAAATGGGTTAAAATAACAGAGTCTAGAGAACATCAAAGACAATTCTGCACTGTAAGAAACAACAGTCAAAAAGGTCCCAAGTTGTCACTGGGCCAATCCCTTTAAAAAGCTCCTACTGTTTAGGTACAGATGTGTACACCATAGGTGTCATTTACACTGGGGACGCTGGGGACATGTCCCCATCACTTTTGAAATGGCTGATTTTGTCCCCACCACTTTTTGAAAGCATTTGGTTAAAACGTTCTGAAAAATCAAACAATACCTGTGCGACTTACACTCCAAAAATGACTTATTTTATGAAATATTTTTGTCTTGTTTTCAGTAGAAATATCTACAAATTCTTAAATCAAAATGTTTTTTCTTGATGGGCAAAAATGACCTGAGAAAATAAGTCTAGTTTTTAGACAAAAACTATACAATTTAAGTGAATTTGTGATTAAAACAAGCAAAAATATCTGCCAATGGGGTGAGAAATTTTTTTCTTAAACACTTAATTTAAGCAAAATTTTCTCACCCCACTGGCAGATATTTTTGCTTGTTTTAAGCACAAATTCACTTAAATTGTGTAGTTTTTTGTCTAAAAACTAGACTTATTTTCTCACGACATTTTGCTCATCAAGAAAATACATCTTTATTTAAGAATTTTAAGATGTTTCTACTAAAAACAAGAAGAAAAAAAATACTAAGAAAGAAAGTCAGATTTTCAAGAAAAAAATTATTAGTATTTTTGTCTTGTTTTCAGTAAAAATATAAAAAAATTCTTAAATTAAGAAGCTTTTTCTTAATGAGCAAAAATCTAGTTTTTAGACCAAAAATATCAAATTTAATTATTTTTGTGCATAAAACAAGCAAAAAAATCTACCAATGGGGTAAGCTATTTTTTCTTGCATTTTTCTTGAATTAAGTGTTTAAGAAAAATGTTCAAGATTTTTTTTCTACCCCATTGGCAAATTTTTTTGCTTGTTTTATCCACAAAATCACTTAAATTTGGTATTTTTTGTCTAAAAACTAGACCTATTTTCTTAGGTCATTTTACTCATCAAGAAAAAGCATCTTAATTTAAGATATTTTTAGATATTTCTACTGAAAACAAGTAGAATATTTTTTTTTCTTGAAAATAATTTTTTGCAGTGTACGACTGGTTTTGTGGTCCAGGGCACATATGTTGCGTTGTAAGCTTATGGTGTGTTTTCTTTTACATAATGAATTTCATTGTAATCATTTACTTAACGTGCTGCTGTTTTCTACAGTATGGTGCTTTGGCACTGTTTGGTTGATCTGTTGTTGTAGGGACTGTTACATGTGCAGTCGACATTGTTGAGGGTTTTTTGCTGAGTATTTTCGTGTTGTCGACTGGCCTACGCTATGCCCCTTTTTGATGCGCTGTTATTCAATATTTTTCCCGTCCTGCTGTAATGTTTTTTCATCTGATCTTTTGTCCCCACCACTTTTCAACACAAACTGACACCCCTGGTGTATACATACAGTATGGTTCCAGTATGTACCTTTAAAGGTGCAGTGTGTAAATTTTTGAGGCGTCTAGTGGTGAGGTTGCGCATTGCAACCAACAGCTCAGTCCACTGCTCACCCCTCGCTTTTGAAACACATAAAGAAGCTACGTTAGCCGCCACCGGACAAACATGTCTTCATCGGAGACAACTTAGTAAAAAAACTTTGTCTGTTAAAGCCGAAAGTATACTCGGGACGTCCGCGTATGCGCGCCGTCCGCATGACGTCATTTTCGTCATCAGGAGGGTGCGCGGACGGCCGCGCGGACCGTCCGCGTGCAGCCCAAAATTTGAGACCGCGCGGACAGTGCGCGTACAGTCCGCGTACGACAGCGCATGCGCGTGAAAATATTTAGACAGGACACTCCACTATAAACAATTATACAAAGGAAATAAACAGCATTTGCACACACACTATCGTTTTTCTTCTTTAACTTTTACTTCTTCCAAGAACAGAAAGCTCTGGAGCATGTTTGTTTGATTCCTGTTCTTTGTTGTCTTGTTGTTTGTTCTAAACTGTGTTTGCAATGGTGGATCAGTTACTTTTCTTCACCTATCCTAATGTTTTAATGTACCCTAAATGTCACCAAATCAGTGCTGCCCTGACAGCCTGTTAGACTAATAATTTGAATAAGAAATCATTTGTATTGCGTATAGTGTCGAACGCGGCCATCCGCGTGTAGCCGCGGGGACTATACCCGGAAAGCAGCGCGGACGCGTGCGCGCGCGAGCCGGACGCGGAAAAAAAGTATACCAGGGCCTTAAGGGCTTCTAGAAACATGGTGCCACAAAATGGCGACTTCCATGTAAGGGGACCCTCGGTGTATATAGATAAAACCATCTTATTCTAAGGTAATAAAAACATAACGGTTCATTATGAAACGTCTTTATACACCCCTGTTCATATATTTTTGTATAATATTTTGCATTTATGTCAAGAGATCCTTCTAAAAATTACACACTGCACCTTTAAGGGAATAATATGCACTTCTGACCTCTTTAGGTAAGAAAATGTACCACACTGTGACTGCTAGGGACCATCTATTTCTGACAGTGTATATTTTCTTTAAAACCAATAAAATTTCCATTATAACCACACATATTTTAATATCTGTGATGGGTTTTTAATGTTTTAAAAGCAGTATTCTATTGTGTCTTCAACGGGCTAATTTAATGAAAATTATAAAATAAATTGTTATTTTAAGTGTTTTTTTAAATACGGCTCTAAATGCATATTTCATTATATTCTGTATCTGACTGTTTGATGCATATTTTTGTTGCTCTATGTTGTTATATAACATGCATGCATAAGATGCAATATTTTATTTTTAACTTTTTCTGTATTTTAACAGTCTCCCATTAATGGTGCTTCTTCAGCAAAACTATTGCCCTGGGAATGATTCAAATTATGAATGGATGTTATAATGGGAATGTTAAGTTCTTCAAAATGATTGAAAACGGTAGTTTCATTTCACAAGTCATTTTAATCATTCTTGCTAAACAATATCCATTATATATTAACAACAGACGTGATCTATTTGCCACACTGAATCCTTTCAAAGAAACTTTTGAGAAAAATCCGATGCATCTATGGTCTCATTACACTTTTACATTGCATTTCTTCGGTGTAATAATCTTGGTAAGTGCAGGAATTACATAAACCCATTACTGAGCTCCGTGGCATTTTGCAGAGGCGAGAGGTGAGCGCTACTCGGCAGTTATCACAACAGCGTCTCAGTGTTATGAACTCTTAAAGAGGAGAGCTTTTTAATAGGTTTAGGTCAACTGGGAGAGACCACTGTAGAGGGGGATATTAGGACCTTAAATAGGGGAAAAGATTGTAATGGGAACAGTTACCTTCAGAAAATGTCAAACTTGTTCTTAAGTCATTTTTAGCATGATAATAATAGGAATATTTCATATGCTTTCGAATGCATTTTCCAGTGTTAATATGGCCAAGCTTTTGTAATCCTGCATATGTGTTCTTAAAATAAGCTGTTGAAATAAAAAAAAAATAATGAACCACCAACTGCCAATATTTTCTACCATCCTTAAGTTTTACCAGAAAATAAATAAATAAGCACATAAATAGATTGGGTAAACAAAAGATACTTGAGTAGGCATGTGCTAAATGAATGCCTCGCTTTTATCCAGCCCACTGCAGAACGAATTCTTCCTCATCTCTCTTCGTCGTCCGTTGGTGCTCCAGTGGCCTTAACAAAGCAGTATTGCACAGGAGTGGTGGTCACAGCCATTACAGCACAGTTAGATGGGGTAGGCCTTAGTTATCAAGTGATTTTGAAAGCACTTGAACTTTTAATAAAGTTATTATCCCAGTACTGACCATAGGCATCTTTCACACAGAGATTTGAAAGTACAAGGACTGTGCAAAAGCCTTATGCCACCACCACCAGACTTGTTGTTTTAGAAGTTTTAATGACCATCCATATTTATTTTTTAATCTATTTTATTAAGATACAAACAGAAAATACAGGAAATTATTTTCAGGACTAAATGTCTTCTTTAGGCATTGTCGGTGTTTAGTGTGACCTCTCTTGGCACTAAACACATTTCAAGCATTTTTGAGCAGAATGCGTTCTTTAAAATAAGGATTTAATTTAATTTAAGTTTAAGAGATCCTGCACTCTCCTGCTATTGCTCAGTTGGAAGGAGAGTTTACCCTAAAAATTGACACTTTATACAGTTTTTAATACTATATACACATTTCCTGTCATTTCTGGATGTTTTCTATTAAAGAGACTGAGAAACAATTATGATCACTATAACAACAAATCTAATTCTGGCATGGTGGCCTAAGACTTTTGCACAGTGTAGAGCATCGGTGCCCAACCATGCTCCTGGAGGGCTACCGTCCTGCAGACTTCAGTTCCAACAGCTATCAAGCAACCCTGAACACCTTGATTAGCTGCTTCAGCTGTGTTTGATTGGGGTTGGAGCTAAAATCTGCAGGACGGTAGCCCTCCAGGAACAGGGTTGGGCACCCCTGTTGTAGAGAATGAAGCCAGCAGCCAAGGACCACATGAATATCACAATTATTTTGACATCCGGCTATACGATAAATGCAAACTTGTTACAAAAGCTGACCACAGTTTTATTTTTATAAATCTTTAGCATGTCTGCCTACGTCTCACTAGGTTCATTTAAACCAGCTGTCTGCCTGGTTTAAAACAACCCAACATTTTTAGAGTGCAGACTTGCTTAGCAAAATGTTGAATGTCGTTCAATAATTTTGAATATATAATTTCTTGTTGGAAAGGTAAATTCCAAGTAAATGAGAGGAAGAAATGTGTTACAATTTAAAGTAGCAAGAATTTCTCCAATATGGTTTTGTAAACAGACTGCAGGCCGCAGACTCTAATTGTAGTAGCCTATATGGACTTAGCTTTAAGTGGCGCTCTCCGTGGTGCTGAATAACAGTGCACTTTTACCGTCAGCTTTCCATGAAAGTGCGACGGAGTAGGCGATGATGTTCATTTACATGTAACACTCTCTCCATGTTAAATATAAAGATATAGTTTTATTATTTTTGTTTTATATACATGTTATGGGGCCAGCAAATTTTGCCATCCCGATCATTACAATTTGTCACACAGAGCAAAACTCAAGTTTTATATGAAATAATTTTTTATTTAGCCTATTAAACTATTGTTAAAAGGATGGCTTTACAACGAAAAATGAGAAAACAGTAGGCTAACCACTTTACAACCAAATCAAGGGAACCACGAAACATGTTAATCCAGTGTGCGTTTTTTTTTAAAAAAAACATAATTGATATTTGTTTCCTTTATTCTGGACGTTGTAACAGTGATTTATATTTTCAACCCCATAGATAACGTGTATTCTATATATTTCATTATTTTCTTCTTATATCTGGGCCTTTAGCTCACTATTTTTGTGCCGTATATATTTGCTGTCTGGACTAAATTGTATTCTGGATAAGTTTGCTTTTTAACACTGAGAAAATGTGAAAAGAGCTATAAAAATAAATTGAAATTGAAATAAATTAAACATTTAAATTATTTCTCCCGCCAGTTAATCACAAATAACCTCTCCGTCATAGTTTACATTTCAAAATACGCTTACGTATTCTCTGTACGTAAGTATGTCTACCTTCACACTCACAGACATCTTTGAGCTGCTTTCAATAAAAAATATTTAAAAATCTTACGAATTAAGATTGAATAATCTGACAAAGTTTCTACAAGTGTATTAACTTTTTGGGTTGTCTAGATCATTATTTATCTAGTCCCACTTTCTAAAATTGATATAATTCATATAGCCTACAAATTTAAAACACTAATTTGTTATTGTCAAGATCCTGATACTGTATGCAAACGTATACAAAACATAAGCATTTATTTTGAATTAGCTATAGCTGAGGGCTGGCTCTCCCTCGTTCCTTTACTCTTATCGACAGACTTGTTGAAGCGTCAGAACCGTAATTCTCCTTTTTTGGGGGAACCCGTCATATCCTCTGTCCATATATGGTCACGAAGATGACACGCAGCGGGGAATCCTCTCACTGGAGACAATGAATGGGGAGGAGGGCTGATCGGTTGGACGGAGTGTATAAAAGCCGAGCGAAGGGAAGCCGCTGGTGTGAGAATCAACAGATCTACACATCTACTGATAGCTGGAGAGCTAAAATACTTTAACGCATCTCTCAAAAAAGGGGGGATTCCGATTTATTTACACTTCTTTTTGGACGAGCGCCTTTGACGGACTATCGGACTACATTAACTATCGGATCCGTTTGTGATCTTGCTTGTTTGCATACCACCTTTTATCAACCTGCTTGGACTGATAGCCATTTAACACCGTTTTACGCAAAGATGCTTAACAACATGGATTTAAACTCTCAAGATTCTTTCTACTCTCAGTATGAAAGCTGTAACACTTCTGCTATCGGGGTGGAAAGTCACAGCTCGAAAGACAACCAGGATGTCTTCGTGGATGCTGGAAGGACGGCACCTGGCCAGTTTGCGCACGGTGAGTTTCTGACACACTTTAGCATCACAGTTTTTAAATCAATAGCTGTATTCATTGAAGGCCAGTTGTATGGTTTGCATATCCCTTATAATTATGTAGTACATACGTTGAATCATTTTAGGCTACTCAGACTATAAGACCTGTAGTTATATAACGAATTTACGCGTTACGCTTTTCATACTGACGCATGGCTGTTTGTCTCCACAGCAGGTGCGCTTATTACCCCTAAAACGGAGCCCACAAGTGGTACAGATCAGTATAACTCTTGTCATGGTCCTAAAGAGAGCTACGCAACCTCCTTGGCATACTCAGGCAGTTTCTATGTGGAAACATCTCAAGGAGCGCCGTGCAGCACGGAAACATTGCTCAACATGATAACCGAAATCGTTGGCATCTCAACAACCCCGGTGTCGGATACCCGTCAGGGCGCGGACGGTGCTATAAATGGCAGTCATTCCTCTGTGGCCAGCGGCAGTAGCAGTTTTGGCGACGAGGCGGTCCAAGGACAGGCCTCCCCGCAGCTTTATTCCCCGGGACAGGCAAGCCACAATTACCCGGACTCCCAAAGCACGCCGCAGGCCCAAGACTCTACCGCATCGCTGAACTTTTGCTCTTCTCAAGCCTCTACGCATGACGCGGAGCCGCCGTCTGAAACCGCAACATTCCCCGTGGTGATAAAAAATGAATTTGAAAGCAGCTGTTACGAGTGGGCAACTTTCAATAAGTCCGATAACTATTTGGATGCTGGCTTCCAGACAGAGGCGTTCGCAATGCCCAATAGTTTTTCAACCGATCAACAGGTGAAAGAGCTTTTGGACTCTTATTCTCCCATATGCCCAAATCCAGAGATCGAATTTAAAGTGGAAGGCACTCTTAAGCAGGAGCAATGCTTTGAAGGTACTTGCACACAAGGTTTTAACGCCCCCATGTTTAACTACTCTGCTCCAGTTATGGATATCCAATCCAACAATATTTTGAAACCCACCATGTTTCCAAATATTGAACTCCAGTCTAGCTGCGACACAACCTACTCGACCTCAACAATAGACTCCGTTTTGTATTCATCTTTATTACCGGAGTCTTTTAGCCAAACTTACACACGGGCTCAGAAACCGAACAGGGCGAGAAAGAGCCCTGCAACTTCCACCGGGCCCGCAAAAGAGAAACCATTCACTTGCCCAATGGAGACCTGCGACCGGCGCTTCTCTCGCTCGGATGAGCTTAACAGACACATCCGTATCCACACGGGACACAAACCTTTCCAGTGCCGCATCTGTTTGCGCAGCTTCAGCAGAAGCGACCATCTGACCACGCACACTCGCACGCACACGGGCGAGAAACCTTTCTCTTGCGATGTTTGCGGCAAACGCTTTGCCAGGAGCGACGAAAGGAAACGACACGGTCGTGTGCACCTCAAACAGAAAGAAAAGATGGAGTTAAAGCCACAAGTGGTTAATACGTGGCCGTTCACTTTACCCGAAGCAATTTGATCGAGAATTGCGCAGGGCATTATGAGCTCTTGCTGTGCTTGATGTCACATCTTACCGTCTTGGAAGATTCAAGCTTTCTCAAACAGTTATTTAAGCTACAGATTACGACTCCAAAGCTCAACATTGAACGTTGTGGCAATTGTTGCAGGCGACCCGTATGCGCGTAAAGGTCCACTGAGGTGACAGATCGCCCCTTCTTGAATGGGGAAATCGAGTTTAAAGACGGACCTCCCATAATGAACCTTGCATGCAGCTTGCTGTATATGCAGCAAGTGCATAATATTGTGGGTCTTTTATTGTTTCCTCGGCCAATGTATTTTTTTTTTCGGGGAGCGTGTGTTGCAGAGCACATGGACTGAAGTTCAGCACTTTTACTATGGAACAGCTCCAACCTCGACCTTGCATTGTAATGCGGTAGTAAAGCGCACAGCTGGAATGTATTGCACTTATCTCCACTTTCAGACTTAAAAGTGTTTTATTTCGTGCTTTTTGGTCTTTTCTATACGCTGTCACATGTTTAAGAAATCTTTAACATGCATGTAAATGTTTGAGTAAAATTAATAATCTCTGATTGATGCACAGCAGAAATCTGATTTACCTCGTTTTACAACATGGTGACATTATTGGTTAGTTTGTGCCAAGGTTTTTACAACGTATTTCCCCCTTTATAAATGTTTCATTTTGTTGCTATGCTTTCGAATGGTAATTGTGTTGTACAGTTAAAGACTTCAGTTCTACTATTGTCAAATCTAGACAGCAAGTGAGAAGAAATAAATCAATTTATATGCCAATGATCATTTGTATTTTTCTAACAACTGCTAGTTTTTACATTTTATCTGATAAACAATTTATATCTTTATGTACAATGTGTCCAGGGTGTTATAGAAAACACAGACCATTCCAAAAAGATGGCCATAATTCTGATAGCATCTATTTGAATGTATTAATCAGGTTTTAGTACCTTTGTCTGCCCAGGGTATCTGTTATTCGATAACAGATACTCAGTTTTTTACCAGATCAAATTTGTGTATTCATATTTGACCTTGTGACCCTAATTATAAGTCATAAATCACTTAGATTTTCCAGCTCACATGACTCCTTATATTTAGTATAATAATGTGAAGAAAGTAGAATAGCACAGGGTTTCAAATTGATGTTGAGTGATTAGAAAGCATACATTTCTGCAGATTTCTATAGTTCTTTCACATGATATTAGAAGAGTTTTGACATGCCTTTCAGACTAAAAGCTTTTGTATTGTAATAGCTGAATTAATCAATCACAGTAAAAGGGATATGTAGAAGAAATGCGAACTTGCCTTAAGTTATGATAATTATACTGGAGAACTGATTTTGTACATATCAAGACGGTTTATACGCAATACTTTGGATGAACATTGATGTTTGTTATTTTTATGACAAATATTTATGAATAAAACAATTTCTTAAGGTGTATGAGAAAAAAGCTGGTCATTTAAACCTTGCTTTTTTGTGTACATTCCTCTGATCTGTCAAGCCTATCTCATGCAGACATATCTCCACATGCTTCAAGTTCTTGCAATCTGTCGCCAAGAGCTTAGCAGCAGCAATAGGGACTCCTCGACATGTAGGCTGCCCTGTACACATGACGCGTCCCGCTGGCAGTACATCACTGGCTCCCACTTCGATGTGTAAGAGCCTCCGCTGTCTCCCTGATGCTAAGACACTGTCAGCGATCAGCATGTGATGGGTTTTATATTACGCCACACTGTGCATTTCATCAGACAGAAGAAAAGATCTCTTTGAAAATAGCATCTGATGAATTTACTGTCTTTTTTAGATGGTGGATAATATGGGGTTAAAAGCTGCATTTATAATGCGGTGATCATAGTGCAACACTGTGTTGTTCAACCGAATAACGTTTTCAGACGAGAAAGAATGGAAGCAGATATTTATAAAAACATACACTTTAAAAATGGGTCAAAAAGAGACAAACCCAGCCAATGGGGCACATTAACCCAGAACATGTTTATATTTGATCCAGCAATGGCATACCAAGCATAGATAATATTGCAATCCAACAGATGGGGTTTGTCACTTTGAAATTAAGTTATGAAATTAAGTTGAAAATAACCCAGAATTGTTTACTGTGCCATGTTTTCTAAGCATGACTACATGAGATGGCACTTAATGGCTAACAACAAAGTGAAATTTATGCCACAATTACTACTATAGAAAGTATATAAATATATATGGTAAAACTTCACAAAAATAGCAATAGCCTCTGAAAGACATTATACATCTTATATCAACAACCCCTAATTAATGTCTGAATAATTACGATTTTTATTGTAATAAAAGTCAGTGTATGCAAAATTACACTTGAAGATTAATAAACTAACTAGCCAATATTAATCTTGTAGCCTATGCATCTAATGCTGGGTACACAAAAAATATTTTAACATCTTATAAGTTTTAAAAATGTGATAGACCACAAACATCTAGAGCATAAAAAATCCTAGATTTAACCGTGTTGCACCTATGTGGTGTGCCATGATGTGTCAAAGACAGCACACCACACACAAACAGATTTTCAACCAGAGTCTCAGGAAATCTCGCGAGACTTCAGAAAAAGCATGGCGGACAATATGCAGGAAGAAATTTCAATAATAGTGTTTTGCAATGATAGTGTTTAGAAAATTCAAGGGAACAAAGAAAAGGGTTTGGAGACAGCGGGAACATGGTCTGAAAAAGTTCACTTTGCATCAACTTCATTTTGTACTGCGCCATGACTTCCTGGCTTCTGTCTTCCATCATCTCGCTTTCTGATTGGATATTGTTTAGTTTCATGTGATAATCTCAAGAGCGTGCGTGTGTTAGTCCTCAGGGTTCCCCCGTTTAATATTTATGATTCACGATCGTGACGCCTCAGACGTTCTTCTGATCGGGTTTGGACACTCTTAACACACCTCACACCAAGGGAAAATCTGATTAGATAATCTGTAAAACCATCAAGATAGTTGAAACATAGCAAGGATTGCCGGAAGGGGGAAATCGGCCCAAAATCAGCCCGATTATCTTTTGGTGTGTACCCAGCATAACTCCATATCTCTATAGAATTAACTATTTACACAAATTACTGGCGATTCCTTAATATGGTATAAATGATCTGCCAGATGCATAACAATTAACATGCATTCTGTAATAAATTTGATGTCATCTGAATCAACCTAAATGTGTTGGGCTACACCAACAAAGTAAAAGATAACGTAATTTAGGTATGAAATAGATCATGATACATTTTTAAGAGTACATAAGTAAATGCAAACATCTTTTATTCAACAGTCAAAAAAAAAAATAATAATAATATCGTTTATTTTCAACCCAGCATTGGGTCAAAACTGAAGGGCAACCTGCCGATCTCTTCAATGAAGCCAAAACGGACGTGATTTAAACTGCAATTCATCGACTGGCTGCTTGAGGCTGGCTCCAAAAGGAAGTAAATACCCTTAGACCCCCATGTTAAAATGCCCAATTTTAAAGCCTTAAAGTCCTGCATAATTGGGGGGGGGGCACTTGAGTGACGACTGAACAGCCACTGCTGTCACTAGAGTCGAGCTAGGCGGGTGTGGTTTTAGCAACCAGTCACCTCAGTTTACCCACGTCCAGCCTCTTTACACATTTTCTGATATCCGCGAGTGATGCATGGTGACACGCGGCCAAGATGGCGATGGCAGGCACTGCCTACTATTGGCTTCAAAAACGATCTTAAGAAACCTACGGGTGACGTCACAGACACTAAAGCCCGATTTATAATCGTGCAAAGGTTCTACGCCATAGGCTGTCCGTAGCCTGTGCGTAGCTCTGCGTTGCCTGACGTGCACCTCGCTAAAATTTTAACAGCGCATCAGATCTACGCGGACCGGAAGCGCTGTGATTGGTCCACCAGAACCCCTCCCGTCAGGTAAAAAAAACTGCGTCATAGGTATTTCCGTTTTGGTGAAAACAAAGATGAGCCAAGTTGAGGAGTGATTTATCTCAAACTGCATCAAAAGTCGTTGTTTATTTACTTCCATCATTGCTGGTCTTCTCAAATTATACACAACTTGCTGTTTTTCTTCGTTTGTGGGTTAACTTGCTAAGCTTCTTCTTCTTTGACGTTTGCGCTGCTACTGTGGTTACACGCGTGGTTACTGCCTACCAGCGGTCTGCGCGTGTGTTTGCATGTCGACACGGACGACGACGCAAAAGTATAAATGAAAACCGACGCGGAACCTACGCCGTTGCGGCTACGCCGTAGGACCTACGCACAACTATAACGAACCCTTAAGTCCATATTTTTTTACAGTCTATGGTCAAAATGGTACCTAACCCATTGGGTACAATTGAATCTGTGCTGGGGTGTCTAAACCCAAATCTCTGTTTATATTTGACCCAACAATGGGTTCAAATCACCAATTTTCTGTGTAAATCTAACCAACAGCTGGGTTTGTCCTTTTTGACTCAACACTGAGTTGAAAATAACCCATTGTGAATAAGCATTGCCTACATCATTTATTTATTTTCCTACCGCAAAAGTTTCAATTTGGTTGGATGTTTAGGGTGTTACATCATCTCTCTTAAATTAAAAACTACATCGAGGACTCAAGCTACCTACACTATTTATAGATAGACTCATTACCTGACAAAAGGCTTTCTATGTGTCTAGGTGCCAGTTCGCAGTCGCCAAATTTCTCCATGCCGGTCAAATTAAGTGTTTGTTTTATGACGCTTTAAGGCCTGACTTTTAAAAGCCAGAGGTCTTGTTAAGTGTTACTAGCTATATGGGTCTCAAGTACACCTTATTAATCATAGTTGCACTTCAGGCTAAGCTTAAAGACGATGCGGCCGCGAGATTGATCCGTCCCGGCGCAATCATTGGGTGATTTTATATCCACCTTGACGATGTGTAGCCGGCGTAGCATGGTCCTCGGGTGGGCTTCGTAATCAGGGTGCATAATCATAAGCTACTGATGGCAATCAGCCTTAGCGGATTAATTCGTCGGATGGCTCCCCGGCCCGGCGGTCCTGTCTCTGATCCTGAAGAAGGGTGTGGGTGTTTTGGAGAGTGCAAATGATTAAGATGGAGAAGTGGCGAGGTAAAAGAGCTCGTTATGCAAACATTTAAGTGTTTGATTCCATTGTTCTGAAAGCGAATTTCTTCATTAATATTACTGGTCAGGATAGACACTAGTGGATAGATTCAAGAAGTTGCCGAGGTGTTTTTATTCCGCACTAAATGGCAAGTTAATCCAAGGGGTCAAGGAGTCTTGTCCAGGCTACTGCTGTTTTCCACGGTGAAACATCACTATGGCAACACGGGTTAAGCGTCACGGTGCGCCAAAATGGAATGGAGAGGTGAATGTTTTGAGTGAGATGAATTGCCTGAAAGCAATTCAATCACATGGTAGAACAGTTCAGAGCTGTCCTTGATGGTGCGGTGGAGGCAAAGAGCCTTTACACCCAGAACAGATCAAAACTGTTTATGCGATTCTGTCAGTGTAACACTGTAAGCGGGTGAAGATTCACAAAACAAATCTTTTGAGGGAGATCCACAACTGCCAAAGATAGACTGACAGAAAGACAATGTTGCATTGCATTAGTTTCATGTTAGTTTTTGTGCAGTGCAAAATTAATGCAAGATTGCTTATTAAAGTTTAGTGTTCATTTTTTTGAAAGTATGCTCATTTTCCAGCTCCCCTAGAGTTAAACATTTCATTCTTACCGTTTTGGAATCCATTCAGCTGATCTCCGGGTCTGGCGCTAGCACTTTTAGCATAGCTTAGCACAATCCATTGAATATGATTAGACCATTAGCATCGCGCTAAAAAAATAACCAAAGAGTTTTGCTATTTTTGCTATTTAAAACTTGACTCTTCTGTAGTTACATCGTGTACGAAGACTGACAGGAAATTAAAAGTTGTGATTTTCTAGGCAGATATGGTTAGGACTATACTCTCATTGTGTCGTAACAATCAAGGACTTTGCTGATGTAACATGGCTGCAGCAGGCGTAGTGATATTACACACTGCCCGAAAATAGTCCCCTGCCATTGAAAGTAACCAAGAGTTAAGTTTTAAATAGAAAAAATATTGAAACTCTTCGGTTATATTTTGCGCGATGCTAATGTTCTAATCAGATTCAATGGATTGTGCTAAGCTATGCTAAAAGTGCTAGCGCCAGACATGGAGATGTGCTGAATGGATTCCAAAATGATAAGAATCAAATGTTTAACTCCAGGGGAGCTGGAAAATTTGCATATTAAAAAAAGTGGAATGTCCCTTTAAACATTTATTTAGAGCATGATGCATCTCCCACTAATTAAACACCATAAACTTAAATGGCAGTGTAGATAAATAGATCTAGTTCATTTTTAAAAACCAAATCTTAAGATGATGATCATGGATACCCAACACTTCGCCTTAAACTAAAATGCAAAAATACCCATGCATCCACACAGCACATAGCCCACTGTAGTCTTAAGTCAGAAGAAGCCTTGAATAGAGACGGTTACCCTGTTCTCAGTGGGACAGTGATTGTGGTGTGGCTGACATTTGTGCGGCGGTAATGAGGCTTGGCCAGCGACGGCTATGTCACATTGGGCCATCCATGTCAGCGTGTGTCAGAGAAAGACTGGAAGAGGTGAAGAAACAGAGGATAAAATTGTGCAAGATAAAGAGAAAGAAAGAGCGAGCACATATTTAGACATGAAGAGATACTGAGAATGAGAGAGAATACGATTAAGATTAAAAGATGCAGATGATCAGTTACAGTCATACTGTAGCATCACATACGGTGTCAAATGAATGAGTGCCACAATGAGGCAACAGTTACATCAAATGAAGTTTACCGCATCCGATCACACTGAAACCTACTATTGGAACCAGAGCTGTGCTGCCTATCTTTTGCCAGGATTTTTTTCTTATTTATAACCTGTTACATTGGTCTGTTGGTAGATAGATTATTGGGTATATAGAACGTTTCTAAATAGTAATTGATTTCTGCATGTTTTTCATTTTAATGCCACCCCCCAAACCCCCGACATCCACCCCCACACTATCAGAACGTAATAGTTGAAATCCTTTTCCAAAAGGGCATTAGCAAATGAGTGGGTTGGGTGTGCTTAACTCACTGTCAGGGCTCAGCAGGAGTAGTCTATACATACATTTGTTGTACTATTCCTCAATACTCTGCTTATGAATCATGGTGCCATTATATGTGCATGAGCTGTGTGCACATATATCATGTATGAAAAGAGGTATTGCTTTCTATGTTGACAATACCACATTGGAATAAGGAAGAGAACTGACAGGTTTGTTGTAAAAACACGGCAATGTGCTTGTACATAAGGATGCTACTGGAGTATGCAGGAATGACTGTGCTCCTCTTGAAAGGTTTTTCAGGGGTTAGGGTATAATTACACTGAAAAAGATAAATCTGGATGGATGTAAATGTTATGCAATTTAATAACAATAAAAACTTAAGTTTGTATCTTTACATGAATGTAAATGTAACTAATCAACATTTGTTCATTACACAAGACAATGTGTTTTTATTTTTTTAAAAGCCAATCTTTTTAGAAACACACACACTCAATACAAAAAAAGTCCAGTTCACTTAATTGAAACAAGTAAATACAACATGTCTCACTTAAATTTGTAAAAATTTTGTGTTGGGACTACATTAATGTTTTTTTATTGATATAGGCAATGGATCTGTATTTCCCTGCATGCTTTGTATGCAACTGCATTCGTAAAGTTATTTTTTTTTAATTAGTAGGCGTTATTTTCTGCACTCTAAGTAAAGAGAAAACTTGATAGTATTTATTGTTGGTTTAAGTTATTGATCTTTAAGAGTTTGTTTTATATATCCTCGATATTTATATTTCGTGTGGTTACCATAGTGCAGAAGAGTGGTGCTTTTAGGTAGTTGAATGTGAGACACTTAACTCAATTAGCATTAACCGTGTTAATCGTCATTAGCATTAACCGTGTTAATGTGATAATGAATTTCATATGCTCATCTTATGCATCATACATTATGTCATTGTTATTAGCATGTTAACATTTGCAAATAGATTGCATGGTCCTTTACAATACAGTACATTTGAAAAACAAAGTAGATCTAACTTATAATTTGTAATAATGGAAATAAAAAAATTAAGTTGGATTCAATCAAAAATATACATTTAAGATTCTTGAATTTATGTAGACCACACGCATAAATACTAAAATGAAGTTTACTGTATGTACAAATTATATTTCAAAAAACAGAAAATTAAGTAGTTTGAACAAAGACAAGTATAATCTATGTAATAAAATTATCCAAAAATATTTTTTTTTTTTAAGTAAATCAACCAGAACATTTTTATCAGTGTAGGTAAAATTATTTATGCAAAGCTTGCAATTAATTTTGGTATCTTAGATTTGTGGCATCATCTAAAGTTTAAAATGTGTTTAAAACAACAACAAAATACGTATTATTTTTAATACAAATATTACTGTATCAAATATTGTGTTTAATTTAATTGTGCCATTCACTATTAGGTAAATCTTTTTTATTACCTCCTAAATATCCTATACCCAGTCTCATGTAGATGGATATAAATAGCACAAAGTGTAAAAATCGTGCAATATATAAGCCAAATTCCACTTTGGCATGCATATGATACGCCAGTCCTTCCCATACACTTAAACGGTGCATCTTTTTTTGTGGTTTTATTGATTGGTTTCTCTTTTTTTCTGTTTTTTAATCCATTTGGCTTGGGTTTAGGGTTAGATTTGAGATTTGCTTAAGGAGGTTATTTAATATACAAGTTTCTCCAAGTTTTTGTCTATATTTAAGCCATGGTCGCTTGGAGTTGGGGTTAGAATTGGAGTTTCCAACCCTATCTCACGGCGAATTCGTAATAATTCAAACGATTTAACCAAGTGGCTAAATCGTATGAAATCATACGAGCTGGCTCGTACGAAATCGTACGATTAGTTCATCGCATTTAACACAGCCCTGTGTTGCAGGGATTTCGTGCTAATTAATACGAATAGATTAAATCGTACTATACCATACGATTTTGTTCATCGCACTCAAGAAACGTGACCCGTAGCCAGAAAAAAACTCTGGGTGTGCATCTGAAAATCTGCGTGTGTCACAGGCAAGATAAGCAGAAACGCTGGGGAATTCAGGTGCTGTAAATCCGGTGGACAGGACTCATCTCGTTATAGATCAAGATAATTTATAAAGATCTTTAAACGAAGGATTGGAGTATCAGATAGTTGACATGGTAAGCAAGTTAGTTAATATTTTAATTAAAAAAAGGAAAAAGGAAATAAAACGAATAGAATACATTATTGTTGTTGCGGTGTGTCACGTGACAATCATGACCCGTCGCCATGGACACAAGGGGTCAGATAAAATATTTTTAACTTACGCGTGAAAGGGTTGATTTTAAATATATATATATATTCTAAGTAAACAACAACAGCCCAAGTTTAGTACAAAAAAATATTGAAACTATAAATAAATATTCTGCATCAATTTTAGGTGTGCTACTGTGGGTGGCTCCGGCAAACCCGTGGCTACGCCCCTGCCGTGACCCAAATCTCGTTCGCACATCATCGCGATATGTATCATCTGTTTACAAACGTCGCCACTCGGTGAGTATACTAAAAGTGTCTGTTTGTTCGATATTAAATTCATTATATTCTTTATTAATCCAGATCGGCTTCTAAATGTTATCTGAATTGTATTGGTCATCTATATTACATTCTTTCTTTTTGTTCAAAATAAGTTCAATCAACACATAATCAAGCAGTGGGTGATTGATTAGCGCGTGATTAAAAGCTAGTCACGTTATCCTCGATCATTTTATTATATTCATATTTTTGGAATTAACTACCAATGTACTACTACTGTGGTATTGTGTGTTTATAGTACACAAATCGTACCATGTTTTTACCGCAGTTAGTCTACTTCTACTGTGGTATTTTGTAGTGCAGTAACAGCAAACCTTATGCTTTTACCACAGTAGTTCAGCCTTTTTATACATAGTAAAAAACAGTAACACCAACAACATGCTTTTAATACATTTGATGTACAAATCTGAAATCTTTAGACATTCAGATCTTTCTTTTTTTGGTCAGTTTTATTATATTGCCGTTTTATTTATTTATTTATCTTATTATATAGTCTTATGATAGTGGGCGGATCTTGGGGTTTGTTGTAAATAGTTATACACATACAATGTTTAGTAAATAAAGAATTTAAAAAATATCCAAAATTTGTAATTCACAATTTTTTTTGTTTTGCAGTTTCTTCACATACATCTCATGCTCCTCCATCTACACGCTCCACAACATTTAAACCAACGGCTCTTTTAAGAGCCATCACTTGCAAAAGCCCTCGTACTCGCTCTCCTACTCACTCACTCACTCTCCAACTCACTCTCCTACTAACTCACTCACTCTTCTATAGGGCTGTGCAAAATAATCGTCTGCGATTCTCATGCGTGTTTCATCAGTAAAGCCGGTTCCGTGATTAGAATTAAATCGCCATCAGCTGCTTTCAGATGAAGCGGCATTTATTACACAGACCCGTAGTTTACAGAGAAGCTAGGCAAAATTGCATAGATTGTCGGAGTCGATTTTCCTCGATTTTAAATCCGGTTTTGCCTAGCTTCTCTGTGAACAACGAGTCTGTGTAGTAAATGCCGCTCCATCTGAAAGCAGCTGATGGCGATTTACTTCTAATCACGGAACCGGCTTTACTGATGAAACACGCATGAGAATCGCAGACGATTATTTAGCACAGCCCTACTCTCCTACGTATACACACACACTCACTCACTCACTCTCTCTCACTCTCCCCCCTCTCTCTGTTTGTCCCTCTTTCAATTTGTTTTGCCTATTTCTCTTTGCATTCTTTCTTTTCTTCAATATGGCATCTTCAGGTTTTGACCAGTTATGCCAGGAAGCTGCAACTATTTCAAAGCATCTTGACATGAAAGCTGACAATGCTGAACTTGGAGCAGCTACCAGAGAGGCTGAAGAAATTCTACAAATGTTCAAGCCTCCACTGGTAAAGTTAATTATATTTCAGTTTTCTTATTCATTTGGTTAATTTTTTATTTACACTTAAGTTGCTTTAATAAATGTGTATTTTTATCTGTTCATAGATTTCCAAGTCCTTACTTTCAATCACTTTTAGCATTTTGTTTTAACATGTTTATTTCCAATTTTTTTCAGCTGAAAAAGATGACCAAACGAGCGATTTCCTGGACTCAACAGACACAGTGAACTTTGCACTGCATTTCAAAGGTAATATTGGTTATATAAAATATCCGTATATCCACATAAATGGACTCAGGTCTGTAATAGTGCCTATATACATAATATAGTTTTATAAAATTGATTGTTGTCTGTTGTTACATCTGTAGCCAGCTCCTCAGCCGCAACACCGAGAACCAGAGTTGAGGTCAATGTACTGCTGAGAAAAGTGCAAGATCTGTTTAACCAAAATTATAGTAAGCATATGTTCAAACACTTTTTAAGTCTTGATAACCTAATATACCTTCCTGATTTCATGGCATTATTATCAAATCAATAACTTATTTGTGTCCATCAACCATAAGATTATGACACATTACCAAAATGACTGTTTACAGCTGATACACTGGCTCTTAACAGGATAGGAGAGTCACAATTGTCCGACTGTGTTACAATGTGTAACATGTACATGCATGTGTTTGCCCGTGTCTTTCAGAGGATGCCGGAGGTACTGGAAGGCTCCCCTGGTAAATCAAGGCATGACAGTTAAAGTTGCAGGACTGCCCAACAGCCTCAAAAAGCCATCCTATTATGGAAGGAAGCAGTTGGAGGCCATTTTGCAAGCGGCTGAGGAGATTTCATTTGAAATCAGTAAGTGAGATTAACAGTGGTTTTGTTTCTCCAGCTGAGTTTCGGCCAATCATTTGGCTCTATGCAAAGTGGGAAAAATAAGTTAACTTAACAATAATACAGGCCTACATGTGAGTCTTTGTATAGTGCAGCACTGGGTGGGTTAAGTTTTGACCCATAACGAGTAAATATTGAAAAGAACAAATGCTGGATTGTTGTTATGCAACCATGGGGTATAATAACCCAGCAGTTGGGTTAAAACAACCCAGCATTGGGTCAATATTAACCCAGTAGTGTGTTCTGTCCAATATTTACCCAACATTTTTGAGCCCAGCCATTTTTAGAGTGCTGGCCACTGTATTTCTCCATGTCTCCTCACCCCAACCAGTCGAGGCAAATGGCTGCCCATTCTGAACCATGGTTCTGCTCGAGGTTGCTGCATATTAAAAGGAAGTTGCCATTGCACTCTCAGAAAAAAAGTATAAAAGTTGTACCTTTTTGTCACTGGTACACTACCTTTTGAAAAGGTCCTAAAATGTACCAGTTAGGTACAGATATGTACCTATGAGGTACCAGCATGTAGCTTGGCGGTACCAATGTATACCTTTTAGGTACAAAAGTGTACTTTTTGAAAAGGTACTGCCCCAATGTCAACTTTTGTATCTTCATGTACCTTTTTTCTGAGAGTTTGTAGCCTAATAATATAAAGAGTACAGTATGGTCTCTAGACCTACTCTGTTTGAAAAGTGCTGTGAGGTAACTGTTATGAATTGGCACTTTAAAAATTAAATGTAATTCAATTGAAACAGATTCAGGTTATAGATTCTGTATGTGTCTATGACCGTTTGTAAGGGATGTAACACTATTTCTCAGTTGCAGTTTCCTCATTACAGTGGACACATTTTCTAAAAAGGCACCTCTACAGAATATCCTATAGCTGTTTAGTTGAATTTGACTAGTGATTGTGATGGCCCTTGGCAACAGTTTAATTTTATCTATAAAATTATATTTCTCCATTAATACTGCTGTGTGATGCAGAAAGACCAGTTATTTGTTATGCTTCTAAGTGTTTCTTTTTTTCCCTATACATGAATTAGATGCAGCACAATGCAAATCCACTGACAAAGCAGAAGGAATGTCAGAGGCAATGGACGCAGAAGGTACGCTGCGATGTTTTTATTTTATCTTTAAATAAATATATAACATTAAACTTAAGAAGCATAAGGGGACATTTAACATCTTTTATAGACCATTTTGCAAGATGTAAACAACACTGGTCCAGAAGCACTTCCTGTATCAGTTTTTTAACACAACATAAACGTTGGGATAAAATACAACCAACAGGACATATAAAACTTTATCAAAAAGTTAAAGAAACATTTTAAAGATGTTTTCTTTATGTGTGAAATAAAGAAAACAGTTACAAACTGAAACAGGAAGTGTTTCTGGACCAGTGTTGTTTACGTCTTGCAAAATGGTCTATATGGTTGGTATTCTGATAATTTTACACTTTGAATTGGATGTTGATATTTAGATGCAAACAATGAATGGTACTGTATCTGTATTTAACCTACAATTTACTAATTAACTATTGACAGTATAAATGTTGACACATTGCATTATGAATTTGTAATTTAGATTCAAATGTTGTATTAAGAAAGTTGTTATTATGTTTTATGTTCTTTAGGTACAGAGCTGGAAGAAAAGTCCTCAGAAACAGCCACTACTGTAGCTATCGTGATGACTGCAGATTAAGGTATCTTTTCAAATTGTGCTGATTTTTATGTCCCATTGTGAATAATAAGCTCTTCCTCATAGTAGACCAGGGCAAGTAGACCTGGTTTGGAGGCAGCAACATGTATAAAAACAGGTAGTTTCAACAGATTACAATACTTTAACAAGAACAGATATTGGAACAGAACCATAGACCAAAACATTTTAAAAGGGAAACAATCCACTACACAGTGACACATTGTGACAAATCAGCCTCCAAATATTTAATTTAGGATCTAACAGCATTAAACTAGATTCACTTTGTAAGTCTTTCAAGGGGCAGTTTCCAGGCAGAACGTGCAGAATACATAAACAGAGTTCTGTTCATACATTTGGGACCTAATGTATAAAAACATCTTAAAGGGTGTTGTCCAGGACATTGTCTTAAATTACAAACAGAGATAGAAGGTGAACACACCAACAATTGCTTTTAAAATGATGTTCCCTATGAATGGCTAGAACAGGCCAACCTACGACTGTATGAGGTATGGCATTACAGTTAGTTATGCTAAAGTGGTGGAGAGATTTTTTTGAATTGAAGATTCTTCTGAGTCATGTTTGATTTACATACATTTCTGAAATGGAAAACCCAGAGTTTTCCTTGTTTCCGCTTTCTAAAATGTGCCCCAGGAATTCTTCTTTGTTGACCTGCTTGTATCTTATGATTGAGCGTCAGCAATACCCACATTTTAATTTGGCAATAGTTACAAATGAATAAACTGCCTTTGAAATGTTACTTAAAATATGCTCATGAGTATTAATTCAACTAACTGGCTTGACTTAAATATATTTGTTTTGATAGATGGAGGCCATTTGTGCTGTAACTGCCACGTCCTTTCGATGACAGGAAGAAGAATGCTTCAGAGAAGTGGCGTTCATGGTCACAGTGCACAGTGTGCCAATCATGGTCACACACTGCATGTCAAGACACCATGCAAACAGCCTGTAGCACTGCATCAGTGATAGGAAACATGCTAGTTACACAAGATGTTTTATGTTTTAACTTTGAGTTGTTTTTACTTTGTTCATGACCCCATCCCTACAAACACACACACACACATTTTTTTTATTTTTATGTATTAGGTGCCATTTAATCTTTTTCATGCAAATGTATTGTAATGATTACACTTATAAGAATAAAACAGATTTTTAATTCAATCTAATTTGTATTTATTGTTGTCATTTGTTGGCACCATAAGTGTGGTCCCTTTACCTGGGACATGTGGGGACCAATTAATATCTATTGTACTGAATTTAGGCCACAGGTTGTAAATGATAAGTAGCCTGATGTTTTTATCTTTTATCAATGGTTCGGTATGGTTGGGTGTTGGCAAGGACCTCACCATACTTTTCAATACAGTGAGTCAAAGTTCGATTTCATGTTATGATTAAATACTTTACATAACTTTCACTTCTTTTTCGCAGTCTTGCTGTCACTGAGGGGCATTTGGCAAATTGGATATCGAAAAGTTGGTTTATGTCAGAGCAGTAGTGATACTCGTGGATACTTTGATATACAACTGAACAGTACAATTTAAACAACTTTAAATATAATGATGAGGATGATGATGTTATGTGTATCTGCTTTATCAAAGTGATTTTCCTCCATCATACAGATGAAGTTGAAGCAAATCTCTATTACCACTTTTAATGTTATGAATGAACCATCATGACAGAAATATATATTTATATATGAATTGAAAGTAATACAAAAAATTGAGACCAACAACAAAGACTTAAAAAACTAGCTATGCTCAGTTGTAAGGAATTTTTTGGAATGATTAAGTAATTTCACATTTTGTGTTAAAATTAAAGTGACAACACAAGTAACAAAATGTGGTGTTCCTATAATAAAACTGATTGTGTTGTTTTAACACATCTGTTTTTAAAGTGTATTTATTACTCTGCAGTATGCTGTAGCATTCATTAACAAAGTTTTAAATAATATATACTGTATACTACACTTTACTATAGTATGGGTATTTACTATAAATTACTTTAGTACTTTTATGTGGGCAGAATTTTTATGACTGGACTGACACACCTGATCCACATACATTCATGGTATAGTTTGCATACTGCTCAGGCCTGTCTTTCTGCTTAGAAAGAAGGAACATGAAGCAATACATAGGCTTCCTATACTGTACACAAAGCTGAAGCATTCAGTTTCTCAAAGTGACAGGTTTGGAAGGAGGGGAATGGTACTCTAATGGATAAACTAAATAGGCCTGTTTACAATTTTTAGTTGAGCTCAAAAGAAAACATTTAAACAAAAATAAATAGGCTACAAAAGATGCAAGAGAGCAAACATTATGTACATTATGTAGCAAACATTGTGTATAATGTTTGCTAATTTGGGTTTTGACAACCAATAGACCTAATAATCATACTAGCCTACAATCGGAGACAACTACCCATCAGACTATGGTCTTATTTATTAATGGTATGTTTTTAATTATCATAGCAGCATTAACATAAATAGATAATATATGCATAGAAGCCCAAACAGAAATGCACAGTTTGTGTGTGTGGCCAGCAGGTATTCATCAAGGTGTGGGGTCTGTTTACACAGCCAGAAACAAACAAACAGCTTTATTTTATCTAAATCTAACCTTATTGAGCCTTCAAAGTGCTCTCTGAAACTACACCTGAGATGGCTTGTGTACTTGAAATGAGAACATGAAAAGTTTGTTGTAGAGCTAAGCCAAATAGATCGTTAGAAAGGTCTTGACCTGCAGAATAACATATGTCAGTATAAAGAACCTACATGGCACCTGCTTTGAAATACGGCCCTTTAAAACATCACCTTGGTGCATTTTTGAATGCTTATAATTAGGCAACAAAAGGGGCTATAGACATGGGACAAACTCTTAATGAGAGCTCTTGACCTCAGTTATAATGTCAATATAGTCAACAACTTGGGACTCTATCAAATATGGTTAAAATTTATTTAAACCTATTTAACAATTAAATATTTAAAATCTGATTGCATAAGTGTGTTAACAATCCCCCTAAACACCTTACTGTACTCTCAACTCACTATTTACAACCTCCAATTATAAGAAAAACACAAATGTTTTTAAAAAACTACAATTCCCTACATGTGTGCAATGCAGCTTGATACAAATCAGCACTAAAATTGTAGTTTTTCTAGTTTGCAAAGTAGGGCTGTAAAAACATATATCTACTGAATATATAAACACCTAGTTCAGGCAAACTATTAATTAGGCTGCATCTAGATGATCTACGTTAAGAAAATGTAAAAAAGTTGTTTTTTAAAGATATTTTAGCAGAAACAGTGTTTTTTGCTAGATGGGATACAGCTACGCGATTTAGGGTTAAGTTTGGGGTAGAATTCGGATGTAAACAGCGAATCTGTCTAGATGTGATTCAACTTGTCTTAAATCGCGTGAAATGTTTGGTTTAGGGTTAGGTTTTGGGGATAGGATTAGGATAATAACAGCGCTCATCCGCGAGAGTTTGCTGTTGCTGTATCCCCTCTAGCCACAACGCCGAAACAGCAGAACACGCAAACCCCGCCTTCAACACAATGCACTTCTGTAACCTTCTGCTACCAAAAAACTAATTTCTCAGATCGAAATAGAAATTGTTCAAAATGATTTTATTGTTGAGTTATCAAGTTTTTGTTTTGTATGTCATTTAATTTTGAATGTCATTTAAAAAGAAAACACGTCATGCAAGCTACGTGGTTTCAGTGATAGCAGCCTCATAGCAACCACCATAGCAACGAACTATATAATACTAAATATAATGGGAAGAAAAAAGTATTAATCCACATCAACTTAGTTCGGGAGAATTTCAAGCCAATATGGTTATGTAAGAACCTACTGTATGTGGCAGTCTTGTGGATTATGACTGTGAAATCATTGTATAAGTCATTTACTAAGTTCATCACTATTCATTGACCTCTAAAGTGTGCTGTGACAATAGCTGAAATCATGACTATAACTCATTCTGGAAAACATTTTATTTTTTACAAACTTTTACAGTATTTGTTTCAAAGGATTCAAGATTCAATACTTTGTCATTTCAACTTAGCTCACAAAAACAAAACACCTTACACACATTGACCACATTTGTACATTACAGTTAATAAGTAACATCACAATGGTAAACACACAATTTTGTCCTCACACAGACTAGTGTGAATATGTGTGCTTAAAAACAGTACCTACGTTTTAAAATAAATCAGACCTAGTAAAACATCATGTTTGCACAAGTAAGGCGAACATTATATTAAACCACCATAAAGGTTTCTATGATATGCTCCAACATATACTATACATTTTACATCATTCTTTTTACAGAATACAATATCAGACTAGAAATTAAAAAAATATGTAGTGCTAGTTATCATATTTATCCACATTGTCATCATTATCACTCTTATCATTGTATACCAGTGTCTGTATGCTTGGCATGGGGAGGGCCTGACACATGTGGGGGTTGTCTGCAGGAACAAAGTCTGATACATGTGGGTGAAACATCACCAATGGCTTGATGTAGTTTTCTTTCCAGCTGTTGGATGCGTTGAATGAGAGCAGCTTTTGCATGAGTCTTCATATGTAAGGCATCAATCCCTCGCTTTTTTAGACTCCGCGAAACATCATCTTCTTCAATCTAGAAGACAAAAGAAAACAAAATGCTATGTTATGTTACCAGGTGGTTTCTAATATGATTTGCAAGTAGTTAGTTTGTCAGATGGTTACTAGAGTGACTGCTGTGTGGTTACTAGGGTTAAGTAATTATACTTACAGTGTCATCAAAGCAGAAGTAGACATGCCAAGATGGATCACATGATTCCTGAAAATCAATTGTCACTACCTGCTTGGAGAGTCTAATGGCAATGTCCTGCCCATCTGAAGCAAAGCTAGGAAACAAGCATGCAGAAAAATAAATGTATTAGTTTGTATTATAGTCCTTTTTAAGTTCAAATCCAATGTCATATTGTATGTAATTATCCACTTATAAGTAGATATACCTGGATATATTCTTCTCAGGTGGAGGAGGACTGCTCTCTCTCCCTTGATTCAGTTCTTGCCACATCTTTAAGGGTAGACTGGAAGTTTGAATCAGACTCTTGCCATCTTCTCCCAATACGGTATTTTTTCTCAATGTTCAGCAGAGTCCTCAATTCTAATATCTACACATTACAAAAAGTACAGCACAAAAGTTCAGTTGCTAGCAAGCAGAAAGCATTACCGTGGTACACCTGACCAAACATATGTTACAAGTAAGGCCTTGGTGGTAATAGATTACTAATAACACCACATGAAGATTTGCAATAATGCTGCAATATTTTAATTTATAACCACTGGTGACAGTTTCCTTCAAAACTATGCCATTACTATAATCACACGTTTAAGCACATCAGCAAGGCACTTAAAGGAAAACACCACTGTTTTTCAATAATTTACTACAGGGCTATTCAGATCTTACCCTGGAGGGCCAGAGCACTGCATAGTTAAGCTCCAACCCTGATCAAACACACCTGAGCAAGCTAATCAAGGTCTTCATGATCACTAGAAAATCACAGGTGGTTAATGGTACATAAACTCAGTAGTGCTCCAGCACTCCAGTGTACAATTTGAATAGCCCTGTTTAACTATGTTCTTACCTCAACTTATACAAATTAATACATACCGATCTTTTTTCAATGCGTGCACTTTTAATCTTTGTACAGCGCCTTGTGAATGTATTAGCGTTTAGCCTAGCCCCATTCATTCATATGGCTCCAGGGATGAATTTAAAAGCCACCAAACACTTCCAGGTATTTAGACGAGTAAGTATGGTGGCACAAAATAAAACTTTTGTTTGGAGCCATAGGAATTAATGGGGCTAGGCTAAATGCCAACACATTCACAAAGTGCTTAACAAAGACTAAAAGTGCATTCATTGAATAAAGATAGGTATGTATTAATTCATCTAAGTTGAGCTAAGGACATAGTAAAATATTGAAAAACGGTGGTGTTTTCCTTTAAAGACGTCTGTAATTACCATAGTCTTACATTAAAACATTAAACTCTTACTTGAACTTGTAGAACTGAATCAGTCTGATGATGTAGTCCCTTTTCCATCTATAGACAGAGTCTCTGAAGAAAAGACGACATCACTACCATGCTAATAAAGTCATTAATTTCATGTTACTTATAATAAAGTAATTTATTTCATGTTACTTCTATTTCTTTGTTAATAGTATTCATGACATTCTTACAGTATTTAAGACTTTAACTTCAGTTCCTTACTTATTGGTTTCAGTTGGGCTAGCTTTTTCCATCTCTCCATGTCTCCTTCAGAAATCAACACTATACAACAACAACAATAACAGAAAACAAGACACACATCAATCCTAAATACTCTTGTGCAAATTGCACTTATAAATGGAATGTAATATTCTCCCATCTACAACTAATTGTTACCTGCTTCTTATGTGCATTGTTTACCTGGTACCTATCTGATGACAGATGAAATATCTTCTTGAGGAGCGAGAATCAATATTTTCTCTGCTTTGTCTACTCTTTGCAGGAGCTGCACCTCTGAAAAGACAGTTTAATCTACTTATAGTATGCTTACCATTTTGTGTGAGATCGGCTTCACTCCAGAAAATATGAAATGTATAAACAGTGAACCACCAGCACAGAATTTTGAAAGGTTATACAGCAGTAGACACACCTAGGTCAGTTGATTTCCTCCGTCCATAATGCAAAAGGGCATCAGTCAGTAGGTCAAGGCGATGAGATGGAGTCATCTCCTTTGTGACTCTGGAAAATCTTTGGAGGAAAGACCACAGCCTTTCCATTCCTTCCCCGTCTGTGAGCCCAAACCCATCAAGCCATCTGGTACTGTACTTGATCTATGATTAAAGCAAAGTGGTAAAATATCACATACTGTACACAAAGCATGACCCTACTGCTTATAGTGATCTTATGGTATTTTATCTTTTAATTTGTAAAAATAGCAAAGCTGTTCTTTTTATTACTTTATATTAATGTAATTATTATACAAATTAGTTAATCTGCATAAAAAGAAACAAAGGAAACCAATTTGGTTATAACAATCCTCTGCTTATAGTGATTAGTTTGACCCAGACAGATTTGAGATAAACGGTTTCCACTGGATTGTCTTACACATTGCATCTCTGAAACAAGTTTAGACAAACGTCAGGTTGGAAAAATGTTAGATTAAAGATTATTTTTAGGCATTTCTGGCTAATTTCAGCTTTGCAGTGCATAGACAGGACAAATTGAGGCCAAACAGGGAGTGAATGATGTGTGTTATATGTCCTGATATCCCTATAAAGTCCTTGAATTACCTGGCAGGGCAATTTGTGCCCATAAACATGAAATGCTGGTAAGTCTAAGGAGATGTTGTGTGGTATGCCCTCCCCTGATTTCTGATTGAACACAGTATGACATAATTTTGAGTTAAAGGTCTTTTCTCAAAACAATAATTCAGTTTTACACACAAAAAGGGGTACTTACCTGCAAATGTAAGGCAACAACACAGGCAATGTCTAAGACTACTCGCAGGTGTATGTTCTTGTCCTCACATCTTTGAAGTAGTGCATCAGTGACATACAGGGGATAGGCAAATCTATTTTAACACAAAAATGTGAATGATAAAACACTTTATACTGAGGAAAAGTGAAAAATAATTATACAATCTCCAGCATCACATTCAATACCTAAATACTCAATAAGGGCACTCAGAATAATTCTAAACATTTTTCATGTTTTCTTGTATAAGTGAATATTATAAAATTGCTGAAAAGTTTCACAATTATATTTGGTGACTAAAAATTTTAATAAAATATGGCTTATGTCAGGGTCATGCTATTTTAGGCATTTTATGAATAGCTAGAATCAAACAGGGGAATTATCATTCATATATATAAACATAAATGTTGTAGATTTACCATGTTAATAACTGTGGAAATGCATCATCACAGTCTGTGAAAAAAGACCATTATAATACAAAGAGCTTTTCAATTGGTAAATGCATGTGTACAAATAAATACCTCTTACAACAGCCTCATAAAGTTTCTGCATGACTGGTACTGAGTGATGCCTCTGAACGTTGACGTTTTTAACAAAAACTTTTGTGGAGCGATGCTGGCCTCTCTGCGTTGTAATAGAGCATTGGAGAGAAGTCCAGTAATTCCATCTTACGAAGCTGAGAAGAGAGAACAAAATGTTTTAAACAAGAGTACACAGTCAAATGAAAAACTATGCTCTTATCCACTATCTACTTAAATAAATATTAGTTTTTTGTTTACTGAACTGAATTGTAGTTGTAATAATTATAATAAATAAATAAAAATATATTTTATAAATGAAACTTACAAGCAAGTCCACACAGTTCATAATTTTGTTAGAATTGGCATGTTTTTTATTTGGCTGCCCACTGATCATCAAAATTTACTTTTGGGGCTTTCAAGTTTTTCTTTTGTATAATCTTTACTCCACAGTATTTGCAGGTTTTGAAGGCACCGCCAATTTCTTTGTAGCAAGCACTACACTGGTGTGTTCTGGATCCAGGTACCTTGTGTGTGTCAGTGTGTGAGTGAGTGAGTGAGTGAGTGAGTGAGTTGGAGAGTGAGTGAGTGGGATATATTTTTTAAATTCTTTATTTACTAAACATTGTATGTGTATAACTATTTACAACAAACCCCAAGATCCGCCCACTATCATAAGACTATATAATAAGATAAATAAATAAATAAAACGGCAATATAATAAAACTGACCAAAAAAAGAAAGATCTGAATGTCTAAAGATTTCAGATTTGTACATCAAATGTATTAAAAGCATGTTGTTGGTGTTACTGTTTTTTACTATGTATAAAAAGGCTGAACTACTGTGGTAAAAGCATAAGGTTTGCTGTTACTGCACTACAAAATACCACAGTAGAAGTAGACTAACTGCGGTAAAAACATGGTACGATTTGTGTACTATAAACACACAATACCACAGTAGTAGTACATTGGTAGTTAATTCCAAAAATATGAATATAATAAAATGATCGAGGATAACGTGACTAGCTTTTAATCACGCGCTAATCAATCACCCACTGCTTGATTATGTGTTGATTGAACTTATTTTGAACAAAAAGAAAGAATGTAATATAGATGACCAATACAATTCAGATAACATTTAGAAGCCGATCTGGATTAATAAAGAATATAATGAATTTAATATCGAACAAACAGACACTTTTAGTATACTCACCGAGTGGCGACGTTTGTAAACAGATGATACATATCGCGATGATGTGCGAACGAGATTTGGGTCACGGCAGGGGCGTAGCCACGGGTTTGCCGGAGCCACCCACAGTAGCACACCTAAAATTGATGCAGAATATTTATTTATAGTTTCAATATTTTTTTGTACTAAACTTGGGCTGTTGTTGTTTACTTAGAATATATATATATATTTAAAATCAACCCTTTCACGCGTAAGTTAAAAATATTTTATCTGACCCCTTGTGTCCATGGCGACGGGTCATGATTGTCACGTGACACACCGCAACAACAATAATGTATTCTATTCGTTTTATTTCCTTTTTCCTTTTTTTAATTAAAATATTAACTAACTTGCTTACCATGTCAACTATCTGATACTCCAATCCTTCGTTTAAAGATCTTTATAAATTATCTTGATCTATAACGAGATGAGTCCTGTCCACCGGATTTACAGCACCTGAATTCCCCAGCGTTTCTGCTTATCTTGCCTGTGACACACGCAGATTTTCAGATGCACACCCAGAGTTTTTTTCTGGCTACGGGTCACGTTTCTTGAGTGCGATGAACAAAATCGTATGGTATAGTACGATTTAATCTATTCGTATTAATTAGCACGAAATCCCTGCAACACAGGGCTGTGTTAAATGCGATGAACTAATCGTACGATTTCGTACGAGCCAGCTCGTATGATTTCATACGATTTAGCCACTTGGTTAAATCGTTTGAATTATTACGAATTCGCCGTGAGATAGGGTTGGAGTTTCGGTTAGAATGTCATTTTTATATAACAAAAAGTTGTTCTAACCCTAAACCTCAGCGAAAATGGTAAAAAAGCCATAAAATTGAGAAACCAATAAATAAACAACAACAAAAAAGACGCGCCGTTTAAGTAAATGGGGAGGACTGGTGTATCATTGCATGATTTTTAAACTTCGTGCTATTTATACGCAACTCCGTGAGACTGGGTTCAAATATCATTATATGGTTTTGTTTAAACAACATGAGAGTGAGTAATTAATAATGAAAAAATATTTTTTATAAACTTCTTTGAATATTTTGTTTATAAAAGATACTTAAACATCTTAATTTAAATGGTTTCAGCTAAGCCTTGTCTGTGAATCCAGGCACTAATCTCATAATTAGATCGTGAAGACTTTAGCCTGGATTTCACATTTATGACAGACACTTTAACATTTGTGTTGAAGGTTTGTGGTAATCTGACTGTCTACCTGTCTGTCAGCCTAACAATCGAACAGTCTAATGTGAAGCAGCAAGACCATTGTCAGACATATCACATTGCCATAAGGACACCTGTCTACTGCATTCTCCACAATGTGTCTTCACATAAAATTTGCTAACTTCAATATTGAATGTGATTGATGAAAGCCTTTTCATTATTTTTATTATTAATTATGTATTTTTCATACGTATTACATATTTTCATTCATATATATTATCATAAACCATATTTGTTTAAAGTTTATAATAAGAATTTTTACATTTGTGCTTTTTTACAGTATAATTTTTTACAGTTGGAGAGAGGTTCACAACAGGTTATAGTGAATATTATAAGCTATAATTTCAAACATGACAATATTGTTCAAGGACATGCTATTTTGGACTGAGGAAAGGTAGCATCCAAGGTTAGTAGTCTTCATGAAAAATAATTTTGTTAAATAACCTTTAGTTGTTACAGAAGGGTCTACTTTATGGGCATCTATCTACATACTTAAACACTTAGATACCAATTTATGGGCTTTACATGTATTTACAAATCATTTTAATTCATTGTTGATACAAAAAGCATATTTTCAAGAGGGTTAGACATCACATCATTTCATAACAGTTCAGTATCCAGACTATAATGTTTAAATGTACCATGCAAGTTTCATAATTACATATCTCATTTAATTAAGAACATTACAAATCTAAACGGGCATGCAAGGTCATTATAACGTTTCGTAATGACGAAAAACATTAAATTGTTTGTTTAATTTGGTTAATTTTAGGTTTGATATCAAACTGTGCATTATTTGTTATTCTTTTTTTTGGAATATGTGCAGAGAAACATTTTTTCCATCTATTTGAGCAGAACCTGTAAGTGCCTTGTTATCTCCCCACCCCCTCTTCTTAAAATCGTCGTACAGTCCCTCCCACTGTGGCTTTTCACTGAAAATGAATTGTCACTGGGAGTTGGGGGGGCATGAAAAGTGGATGTGGTCTCTCTATCTGGGACCTTGCTGTGAAAACACAGTAGCTCTTAAAGGACTCTACTTTGCCAGCAGGTAGACAAGACCGTACCACGGGATGAAACTGACCTCCTCTGGTGTCCTGCAGTGCTTGAACATTTACAAAAGCTCTTCAATTACTCTCTTAATTATCGAGCCATTATAAAGACTATAATTATTTGACTTCATCTAAAGTATGCCGATTGCGAGGATGACATAGGTGGATGAAAGTTTGGTGTACAGTATGTGCAAATTAAATAGGACATTTCCTTATAAAGCATAACAGGAAACAATGGTCGCTCCCTCAATTTAGAGAACCTCGTTCTTTTATCCTCTCGAGGGCGATAAAGGTGAGGTGTTTGTGACCCACTGGGAGGACAGATGCATTCTCTTCTCAGCAGTAATTATCAACATTTACTATTGAGAGGAAGTGTTACCGATAGAGATTTAGCTTCCCCATTCTCTGTATAAAATTACATTAGGATATATATTTACAAAGCCAAGATACTGTCACTCCCAAGACACAACACAATCTTCACCTAAGCAAATGTGATGTTTTCCAACAACACGGACACTTTTTTTCACAACTTTGATTTTATTCTTGTCTTATTTTGCTGACAAATCAAAGAATCCCGAAACTTTAAAGATATTCCACAGAGGAATGTGATTATAGTCTGAACAAACAGGTACCATGCATCAAACAGCAGGTGTACCTCAAATCCCTTGATGTTCACTGTTGGTTAGACACTGTTTACATCCTTTAGTACTTGCCTGGCCATTCAGACCTATTAGAAGTCAGTGGGAGACAGATCTCAATGCCGTTTCTCTCGTCCTTCTCTTATTGAACTCTGACGGTGGGCTGGATTGATGGCTCAATGCATTCACGAAGCGTCAGTCTATCCCCATTTGTAATCACTCAAGGAGGGACACATGATCTAAAGTGGGAACCTTCTTCCTCTACTGGACAGCTCTCCCCTGTTGGCTTCTTTATGTCTAACAGGCTGGTGGCAGGATGTACAGGTTAAGTATTAACCAAATACAGGCACAGCCTTACAATTGACTACGTCAAAGATCTCAACAGGCATGACGTCCATCGTCCATCTTCAATGGTATACTAGATGTCCGCATTAATTAAAGTCTGTGATGGAATGAGGCACATTTGATATCTGTCTGCATTTTGCTGAAACAAAATGTATTTGATTATTTTCACAGCTGTTATTGAATTATGAACCAATCAGGAAAACACTTTGCCCTGTTGAAACAATGTTGGACAAATAGTATCCAATTGATGGTATCCATTTGGTTGCAGCAACAGTATTTTAGAGCATCATCTAAGTGCGTCTGACACATTTTCTTGTAAATGATCCTTTTTTTATCAGGCTCTTATGTTTAGGTTCAATAATTTCACTTTAATGCCAATGATAAGGTTATTAGTCAGTAATTGAAATGGCTTATTTTCACAAATGTCACTTTAGTCTCAAATCTGGTCCTGGAGCCCCACTGCTCTGCACATTTTGTATGTCTCTCTTATCTGACAGACTCAATTTAATGAGATCTCTGCTAATGAGCTGATGATTTGAATCAGCTGTGTTAAATAATGGAGACATATGCTGTGTCTGAAACCGCTCCTTCGCTCACTCATTCACTATTCCCTATATAGGGAATGACAATTGAGTCCACTATATGGGGAAGACGCAAATGAAAATGAGTGAGTGATTTCCCCTCCTTAGGGGGGCCAAAGCTTTTGGGCCTGCTGCCGGCGCATGTTTTCAATCGTTTCCAATGGAAGCTCTGCATTTTTCAAAAAAGCCAGCTAGCGCGTTTTCTTCCACGCTGAAAGCCAATGCTCACCGTTTTTTTTTCCACGCTGAGGGGTTGTGCACACCAAAACTTTTAAACGCGGCTGAAAACGCCTGGACAATGCCGCATGCCAGCTGTTTTTTCAGCTGAGTGCCAGCATTCTTCAGCCGAGCGCTTTGGTAGCCGTGATGCTTCAGCTGTGAGCCGGTTGGTTGCTGTGGTAATGTCCCGCCCCTCCTCCACTGTGATTGGACAGCCGTGTGAGAACTGACATTGACAAGCGGAGCTTTTGACTCGAAGTTGAATATTTTTCAACTCTCGGCGCTCAGCGCTGAACGTGGAAAAAACACTGTGTGCCGGTTTTCAGCGCAGAAGAAAATCGCTAGCTGCTGGCTTATTTCAAAAAGCAGAGCTTCCATTGGAAACAATTAAAAGCATGTGCCGGCTGCGGGAATAAAAGCTTTGGTGTGTCCAGCCCCTTAGCGCTGAGCACCGAGAGTTTAAAAATATCTACTTTGGGTGAAAAGCTCCACTCATCAATCTCAGTTCTCACATGGCCGTCCAATCACAGTGGGCGGGACATTACCACAGCAGCCAACTGGCTCATCATACAATGATTGATAAACAAAGCAGAAGTATCACAGCAACCAAAGCTGACAAAAAGCTGGCAGTCGGCAGTTCAGTTCAGCTCAGCGCTGGGCGTTTTCAGCTAGCATTCCGTGTCCTCCATGCGTTTTCAGCTGCGTTTAAAAGTTTTGGTGTGCACAACCCCTTATTTCCAATGGAAGCTCGGCGTTTTTCAAAGAAGCCACCAGCTGGCTTTTTTTCCCGGCTGAAAGCCGACGCTCAGAAGGTTGAGAGAGTTGAAAAATATTCAACTTTGGGTGAAAAACTCAGCTCGTCAAGGTCAGTTCTCATACGGCCGTCCAATCACAGTGGAGAAGGGGCGGGACAAATATCACAACAACCAACCGCCCGTACAATGACTGATAAACAAAGCAAGAAGTATCACAGCAACCAAAGCTGACAAAAAGCTGGCAGTCGGCAGTTCAGTTCAGCTCAGCGCTGGCCGTTTTCAGCCGCGTAAAAAAGCTTTGGTGTGCACGCCCCCTTACTGTTTGTCACATTTGCCATGTTTATTGTGTTAGTTAATAATAAAGAGAACAAAACAACTGCTTGTCATATTTATTTACTGTTGTTTATTTATTGTTTAATAAAAGTATGTATTATATATATTTTTTTCTTTAAATATTTTAAAAAGTAGAAAATAACTGACAACAAGAACTAACAAAAGTGTAGTAGAACGTAAAGTTTTTGTGTTTACTGTCAGTATACTTTAGCTGATTCCAGTTACGCATTTGTCTCCTATTGTTTACTCATTTTTCGCATGATACCAGTGTACATCGAATGTACCCTCAAAATCAGAGTGCATTGTGGGTAAAAAGTAACAAACGAATGAAGTTGTTCACTCAGGTTTCAGACACCACTACAAAATGTCCAACACCTGATATAGTGCACTATATAGTGGATAGGGAACAGTTTCGGACACAGCTATACAAAATGTGCAGAGCAGTGGGGCTCCAGGACCGGGATTGAGAACCACTGCTTTAGTCATTTCAATGGTATTTAACCAATATGACTGTATTTTGGCATAACCTCCACTTTAAAAAAAATCCACTTCTTTGGACAAGACATAGTTAACAGCACCACTAAAGTTGCAACTATAAACATTGCAAGTGATGAAAGTCAGAATGTAAAAAACTGAACCACACATTAGATGCCGTTGGGATCCATGTAACTGCCACATTCGTGTTGTATTCAGGTCCAAGTACTTATAAATGGAAACAAGTTTTAACAGTCATTTTGCATGTCGTCGTTCATCCAATTTATCTTTTGTGCCCTTATGGGACACGTTTGGCGGATTCTGCCAACAAAGTGGTATTTCTGAATGGCCTGAGGTGGCGATTTGAAAGGTATTTGATGAAATCATTATCATAATGATCAATATCATAATCACATTTTTGAGAAAGGTGGCGTTTCGCTTTTGCATCTGAGCTCCTTTTTGTATGAAGTCTCTCCTGGTACGTCTCTTGGACAAATAGGTCTTCATGGTGGTGATGGTGGTTTGGCACAGAGAGTAAAGCTTTGGGCTTATAATCCAAAAGATCTGGGTTTGAACCCCACCAATGCTAGCCTTCAAATTGTATCTCCTATGTTGGTCGTGTTTGCCCTGTCATTATATTGCTAGTAAAAACCATGCGTCCTGTGACATTGATGTTTCATTCATGCATCTAAGAGCTTTCAATTAATCTTGTGCTACAGTTTTGAATTTCCAGTAGACAAGAAAAAATTTTTTACATTCTGATACATCAAATAAAAAAGTACATGACTATATTTGCTTACATGTGATCTATACAGATTTTTGTTTATAGTGACACAAATCGGTCAAGGCCACAGGGCATCGACATTGATCTTGCAGCGACCTATAGGCGAGACATACTTTTATACGTTCAGAGCAGCCATGTCCCTCATTATGTACCACAGTGCCGTAACATCAAAGATCCTCATTATATTTGACAATGGGTTGTGCGCCAGGCGATTCCCCGAGCTAGGGCATTAAAGTGTAACGGGTTCAAACAACTTAGTCTTTATGGATATGCAACATGGGCCGCGAGCCACTCGCCATGTCTTTTGCACAAAGGTTGTTGAAGTAAAGCTAAGAAGGGGAAAAGACATGGGGATGAATTCATGTATGTTGTCACTAACAGTGCAGCAAAGCTCACAGCCCATCTGCAAGAATTTCAAAGTCATGGATTGCAGAAGAGTTTCACCTGTCATTCGTGACTGCCTGAGATTGTAAATTTCTACAGCATTTTATAAGTGAAATGTTGATTCTTTAATGTCCACACTAATGTTAAATCCGCCACTACTGAAGTGACTATTTTTGTTTTTCCATGTAGCTCATATCAATCCTAATTCACGCAATGTGACAGCAGTCTGATGCTAACCCTTGCAATGGGGTTAAACAAACCACTATATCAGTTAAATCTATTAACATGCAAATTAGTGTAACAATTCAACAGCCTGTTGTCATACCTACACTGAAAGCCCAAATAAGTTGCAGAAAACACACATGCACACACACACACACTTGATAAGATATACTCTGTTACTATGGCAACATCTGTGGCTCAAGCGAAGAATGCAGAGGTCTGTATTATTGTCATTGTTGAACGTGATTTTCACACATTTGTCGGCACGGTGTCATTAACTGATAAAGATTACTAGGATTTTTTTGCAGCTTTTCAATTCATGTGCTACTGTTTTCGAAAATTGCCTTCTTGTGAAACTAAGACAGTCTTTAGAAAGCTAATGATCCTTGAAATCAGTATGTTTTGTGACATTTTCTGCCTAATCTAGGTTAATATGCATATTGTGTGCCAATCACAATCACGCCCTTCACTTAAGCCTGTTTGTTTATTTTGTCCTCTCGGTTTGCTCAATGACCACTCGTGTTATATTATTGGCATGTACTCAAGCGGTTAAATGACTTTTTCATTGTTTGTTTCTAGTACATTTTACAAAGTAAACAAACTTTCTGTGTTTGCTATGTTTAGCTGGATTCAGAAAAGTTTGTCTGATTTAATTCGATACATGTCATCTACCAAACACTCTTAAAAATAAAGGTGGCTCACAATGCCAGAAGAACCTTTAGCCAAAAGGTTTCATAAAGAATCTTTAACATCTGAAGAAACTTCAGATGTTAAAGGTGAAATAAGATTCTTTAGATTATAAAAAGGTATAAAAATACGGTTATTTTAAGAACCTTATGATTGGATTTTTTTTTAAGGAATATAAATTAAGTTGACTTGATTTAAATCAAACAGATTCTTAACTGGGTTCAGAGTTAATCTCTGGATGATTTCAAACTAATATTTTAAAGTAAAAAAACACACTTATTTGAGTAGTTACACGAGTGAGTATGGTGGCACAAAATAAAACATAGCAATTTTTTAAGCGGATAAAAATTAGAACTATATTGTATGGTGGAAGCGCACTTAGTTTGCAGCACTTCGACCTCGGGCGCAGTAATATTGACAGAAGTTTGAGTGAGTAGTTGGGGGAGTAGTCAGGAGTAGAGGTCTTTACGGGTCCATTTAGATCCGAAAACCCAATCGGGTTTGGGTCCAAAAGTTTCACATGTGTCTTGGACACGGGTCGGGTACAGTAATAACGGCATCGGGTCTCAGGTAATTTAAAATGAATGTGTTTTGCAGAATGGACCGATAAGACCCAAACTCTCATGCGTGTGTTCGTCAATGTCCTTTTCAAACCTCTCATCTGTTTGCCAAGAGCCCTTGCGACATTGTGTGCCTGGTGGTAGGTTAATTTTCGTTGAGACAGACATGTCAGTCAATTTTAAATGTACATTTTAGCGGTTACCTTGGTGTCATCGTCAGATAACAAAGTAAAACCAATGGAGCAGCTCACCAAATTGGTTGCGAGGTCACCGGAGGTTCTTTCTGTCTGACTGCTGCCTGTGGGTCTGCAGAATGCACACATGTCAGTGCCGTTTACATTCGGGGCCAGTCGGATTAAAAAAAATTGCCACTTGTTCGGGTCGGACTCGGGTTTAATTTTCTCGGGTTTGTCTAAGGAGTGATGATGGTACTGCACGCCAAGGTCGAAGTGCTGCAAACTAAGTGCTCTTCCACCATACAATATAGTTCTAATTTTTATCCGCTTAAAAAATCGCCACATTTTGTGCCACCATACTTACTCGTGTAACTACTCATGTAACAGTCTTTAAATAGGGAAAACATGGAAGTGTTTGGTGGCTTCTTAATTCATCCCTGTTTGGATCCTAAGGAATGAATGGGGCTAGGCTAAATGCTAACACATTCACGACGCGCTGTACAAACATTCAGTGCATGCATTGAAAAAAGATAGGTATGTATTAATTTGTCTTAGTTGAGGTAAGAACATAATAAAATATTGAAAAACGGTGGTGTTTTCCTTTAACAATGAAATTTAACAGGAAAGGTTGTAGTTTACTTTATTTACTGGGTGTGAGGAATTATTTTCATGCAGTAAATATAAAATGTAATGGCAATAAACAGACTTTTGTGAAGACTAGATATAAAAAAGCACATATATACAAATAATTTTGTGTTCACTTAAATTTGCCTCTGTCATGATTTCAGTAATTTAATTTTTCAACTTTTCCTAAGCATTTCTTTGCTGAAAAAACATCTTAAACTGGTCTTAACTTATTGGCTGGTTTTAGCTGGTCTCCCAGCATGGCTTTAGTGGTACCTGGTGTAGCAGACTGTTTTTAGAGGGGTTATGGACACTTTTAGCTGGTCAGGCCAACTGACCCACCAGCTTAAACCAGACTGGAAGCCTGGCCAGCTTAGCTAAGATGGTTGGCTGATCTCAGCTGGTTTAAGATGGAAGTAGCTGGTTTAAGCTGTTGAATCAGCTGGTCTTCCAGTTTGACCAGCTAAAAAAGTGGCCAATACTTCTAAAACCAGCATGCTACACCAACATAACCAGCTAAAACCAGGGTGGAAGAAAAGCTAAAACCAGTCAACCAGCTTAGGCTGGTTCAAGTTGGTCTTTTCAGTAAGGTTGTCTTCATTGTATAGGCAATAGTTTGGCCTCATTAGAAGCTCTATCTTTTGGCGCCCCCTGTTGATAGTACCTTTGTAATACATGGATATGAGTAATGTGTATTGTGATGTATTCCTGTGTTTAGACCCTTTTAATACACTATCACTACACATAACAGACCATTAGAAACAAATACACAATCATAATTTTACACTCAGAGGTTTAATGTATGTCTCATTCCTTTCTTTATGATTCTGCATGTCCCTGTTACACTGTTTAAAGGACATCAGAAAGTTGAAAATATCAGGCAAATGCTATCGTTGCTAAGCAAGCAGATGCTAATAATATCCTCAGTAAGCATTTATGGCTTAAAAGTTACAGAAAAGCACAGCACGTCATGAATGGCATCCATCAAAACACAAAGGTAGCTGACAGGCTAGTTATTAGCCCATAGTGTGGGTGTCACTTCTTGAAATGTCTGAATTAAAAAGACGGTGATGAGAGAGAGAGAGACAGAGAGAGAGAAAGAGAGAGAGAGAGAGAGAGGGAGGGAGAGAGAGAGAGAGAGAGAGGGAGAGAGAGAGAGGGAGAGAGAGAGAGAGAGAAAGAGAGATAGAGCGCATGCGGAAATAATAGAAAACATACATACCAGAATGTCACAAGCATGTTTGATCATTTTTCCGTAAAGTCGTATTTGTCAGCCGCATACGCCATCAAGGTTTATTATTTCAAGTTCTATTTCAGAAAAGCAACCGTTACATTTTAAGGTAAGAATGACACTACAATGATGTATGTGTTTTATACTGAAATGTAAGGAACCTTGATGACATATGTGGTCAACAAATACGACTTCCGGAAGAGACACTTGAAATCCTGGCCAGGACGCATCCTGGAAAAATGGAAGGTATGGTCACCCTAATGTAATTCCTGAGATATATTCAGTGTGTTTTGCTTGCATAAGCCACCTCATCGACCTAAGGCTGGGTTTACACTGCAAATCATAATGCCCAATTCCGATTTGTTGCCTGTATCCGATTTTTATGACGACCCACTTACATCATCTTTTAAAAGTATTCGATATTTGCATTTACACTTAACACTTTGCAAAACAATTCAAGGTAGACATACAGACCCAAAACAGCTTAAACAACAAAGGAAGTAAAATATTGCTATATACAATTGACACAGACAAGATAATTATACAAGATTAAAGACATAAAACTTTAATCCAATCACGTGGGCCAAAAACCTAGAATGTGTTTTTCTATTCAGTTTCAGGCTACATGCAGAGGTGGTTGAAATTCTTTTCAAATCGCATCGGAAATCCATTTTAGTCTGACCACTTTGATCGCATTTGTGTAGCTTTTCGGTTACATCATGCTGTTGTGTCAAGTGAAATGTAAACACGTCAGTCGAGGCAGATCAGTGACACATAACACGTCTTAAGATGGGAATATCGTATCTGTCTGCTTACATTGCGGACGTGAATGCATGTATCTGATTCATATCCACATATATCTTATAGAAGAATATCAGATTTTATGCGCATTTTTCCTGCTTACACGTCCGTGGGTCATATCTGATCTATGCCACTTAAGGGGAAAAAAATCGGAATAGATTCACTTCAAACAGGCAGTGTAAATACTACACAGGTGCAGTCTTAGGCCGTTTCTCAATCTGTAGGCTGCAGCCTCCGAAGGTCGCAAGGCTGCAAACGTCATCAAGACTGTCTTATTTTAGAATATTAACAATTATAAAGTTGACTATAATTCTTAGTTAATAGTAAATTGTTGTAATAGGTTTATGACTTGCGAATGTACTGCTCAGGTAACTTAAGAAGACAAGGCTTGTTGACGTATGCAGCCTCCACATGCGACCTCCGCAGGCTGCAGCCATTGACAATGGGCCTCAGTTACGCATGCGTACTGCAGCCACGTGCTGCTTACAGGTTTACAACTATAGTTTACACTGGGAAAATATGATTACAAACAAGCAGGCAGTGATTTGCTGGCTCACAAAACACAAAAATTGTTAATTAAAAACCTCTTTGTCTTGTGTACTTATCATATTTCATATTTTCAGCATTAGTAAATGTAAATATTTTCTTTCAGACACAATCGGGTCGTTCACGTACCCCAAAGCATCGTACTTCAGTGGATCAACCAAATTGAGCAGAATGTTGGAAATCTTATAGCTTCGAGGGACCGCTGTGGTCATTAGATGTCACTTTAGTCAGAAATAAGCATGATCTAAACTTGGAGTTACATACCTGTTCATTAATTTATTTGAGTAGAACGGCGGCTCACGGACCCAGCACAATTTTTCCTCGACGTATCAAATGCACATTTAACCACAAGATGACGCTATTGTCTTGCTGTCCTCTACAAACACCGCACCTGTAGGGTTCAGACTTTTAAATCTACTGTGCGTTTAACCCTGTTCATAAACCTCCCGAAGAACTACCCAACACTTCAACTTTTACACCAACCGACATGACAAAGTATTTTAATTTACTTTAGTATGTAATATAGTAAACTGTAAATGGGTCAATGACAAAACAAGCTTAAAATAATAATAATTTAAATAAGGCTAGATGTAATCCATATTTTTGAGTCAGGAAAATGTGTTGTAGTAATTAATTAAAGTTGTATTAAAGCTGTATTAATTACATTTAAATGCATTATTTTATACTGTACAAAAAATGTCAGGTGGTACAACCAATAATTGTAAAAAAAAAAAATCAATTTTTAATATGCTCTCTGCATTGTGCCGATTGTTTGTTTACTTGCTAGTGGCATTTGAAATTATTATCTTAAAAATGGTTTGAAAGTGTTAAACAACTTCATAAAACTAACATTTAAAACATTTAAGATATGCATTTTTAAACAATAATTAAAAAATGTAGCCTATAATAACAACAATATCATTATTTTTATTTAAAATTATTTTCTAAATATTTTGCTTATTAAAATTATTTATCTTAATATTTTTTATTTCATATAGAGCATTCAATTGCAGTTGCACCCTTTCCCTTCCTGGTTGCTTCACCTGACTTTTGCAACTTCTTTACATTGAACAGGCTTTTGCTTGGATGGTGGTATTGCCTCTGATACCAAGTTTATAAATGTAATTTTTAATTTTAAAATGGCATTTTTATAGTTTTACATTGGTATGACTTGACACAAAAAGTGTACCTGTCTACCATTACATTAAAGTACCTATTTTACAGAGAAATCAAAAATATTTGTATTTAGCCATAAGGATCACTTGGAGTCCTCTGGATGATGTAATATCACATTGACTGTTTATATTTGTTAACTTCTTAAAAAAGGCCCATGATTGTGGTTGTAACATCCTGACATTTGAAAACATCCTAATTGTTGGACAGAAGTTTTTTTAATAATCCTAAAATCCTATGATATTTGAAAGTTTTTGGACACGATAATATATTATTAGAATTTTTAATCATTTAAACACCATTTTTAATAGTTGTCTTCTAAAATGTTCATTTGCATGGTTAGTTGCACCACCTGCCATTTTGAAAGTTTGAAATGCCAAAACATAATAGCCTATCCTAATTATATCACACTTTGTAGCACTATAGGTCTATTAACTAGTCTATAGTGAACAGAGGTGTAAAGTACTTGAGTATTTTTACTTGATTACTGTACTTAAGTTTTATTTTTGGGTATTTTTACTTTACTTGAGTGCAATTTAAAATCAGTACTTTTACTTAATTAAATTTTTTAAGAAAAAAAAAGTACTTTTTACTCCTTACAATTTTATTTACAGTCAAAAAGTACTTATTTTTTTAGAGATCACTTTATTCTATTTTTCCTTACTCTTACCAAACCAATTGAATTGTGCTGACGGCCAGTTTAATTTAAATATTATATATTTTCCTTGGCCGAGATACAGCGCGCCACTCCCTGAAATTCATACGGCTGTAGCTCAGGCACCTTAAGTCCGGGCGTTCGCCCTTCGGGGCCCTTATCCTACCCGAGAGGGCCTTTCCAACGAGCCAACCCCCGACTCTCTAACCCTTTCCGGCTGAGATACAGCGGTCATTCCAACGGCCGTAGCTTGGATGCCTTTGGGATGCTTATACCCAAGGGGACTTAAGGTAAAATCGAGGAAAGGACCGCCGTGTCTCGGCCGGGGAAACAGCTAGAGACTCGTGGGTTGGCCCGTTGGAAAGGCCCTCTCGGGTAGAGTAAGCGAAGGGCAAATGCCCCGGACTTAAGGCGCCCAAGCTAAGGCCAAGGGAAAATCTGGGATGGGTTGGCCGTATGTTGGCCCGGGAAAGGTTGGATGGATATCTGACCTGAGTTTCAGACACCAGGAAGTCTCTGCTTACGTTCCCTGCTATTTGCAGCCTCTCTATGAAGACCTTGTTCACACTGTCAAGCCAAATCTGATTTTGGTGCATGTCTGATTGGACAGACTTACTGTCCACATTGTGTATCACAACTGTTAAGATCCAATTTGTGCTTCCTGTAGTGTTTTGCCATTTTCCGGATTATCTGCACTGTTTCTATGGCAATGACGTCATACTGGCACAACAATCGTGTTTACATTTTACGTGATGCAACAACATGACGTAAACTAAAAGCTACAAAAATGCGATCAGAGCAGTCAGCCTTAAATGTATTTCTGGAAATGTGATTTGAAAAGTATTTCAAACCACCTCTGGATATAGCCTGAAACGGAAAAGAAAAAACTGATTTCATGTGCTTTTTGGCCGTTCACACGTTCTAAATGTGATTGGATTCCAATCGGATATGCACCAAAATCAGATTTGGACTGACTGTGTGAACACGGTCTAAGGGGCTGTCCACACGGAGACGCTTATCACTGCATACGTATAAATTTGTTATCGTATTGGCGTTTCATCCACACGGATCCGGCGTTTTGGGAGACTGAATCCGCTATTTTTTGAAACCGGGTCATAAAGTGGATAAATCTGAAACCGACACCCTTGCGGTTTCGTCTGTACAGCCAATCCATATCTTTTGTGAAGCGAAAACGTCATCACATCATGTGTCGGAAGCGTCACACGTAACAGCAACAACAATAACGGCGGACTACGTGATTGTGTTCATGCTACAGAATTAAGCCTACTAGCTTTATTACAGCAAAATCTATTGCTTCAATGCAATTGTGGTGACCAACAAGCGATAATGGACAACACCATACGTTGGTTATGCGCATGCTCAAAGTCTTCTTCTCCGTGTATAGTGTATATCTGTGGCAGAATTACAGCGCCCCATACTGGTCCGGCATATATACTACACCGCTTTCAGTCGGTTTCAGTGGTTTCGTGTTTACCGATTATTTTTTTAGAGCAAGCAAAAAAATGATCGGATAGGGAATGCACCGGCTTCGTGTGGACATAGCCTAATACAACTCTTTCTGCATCAGCTGCCTGTGAGAGGCTTGATACTCAATTTTGAAAATCAACGTCTGCTTAAGTTAAATTCGAGGTTTTACAACTTTGAGTAGCATGTTGCATACTGAAATTAGGTAGTTTGATAATGAAATACAATTAAATACAAACAGTTGTAAGGCAGCATAAAACCTTGTATGTGGTTAATTCACTTCATGTTTTTAGAGATTAAAAGCTTAAACAAGAATCTATAGTTTTCATTCTTCCTGATACTTTTACTTTTTTAATACTCAAGTAAAATTTTAATGTTGTACTTTTTTACTTTTACTCAAGTAAGATTCTTGCCAGATACTTTTACTTTTAATTGAGTAATATTTACACTAAGTACTTGTACTTTCACTTGAGTAACATTTTTGAGTACTTTTTAAACCTCTGATAGTGAATCGATAGACTGTGGTAAATACTGTAGTTAGTATACTTTAATTTACTATAGTAAGGTTCAAAATGTTACTAGAGTTTAATACAGTAAGTGTACAACAATATTTTTTTTAAATGAGAAGGATTCGTTTGCCACGTTCAACCGAAATGCAACAGTATACTATATTAATTAGCATAGCCTAAGTAATAAGAGTCACATTAGTGAAGAGTCACTTCCTCAGCTGTAATAAATGCAAAGTTATTAGATGTAGGCAATTACATTAATACAATATTTTATCAGAGCTAACGCAGAACTCTTTTATTTAAATCGATTGAATTTTTCTGTTCGATTAAGGAGACTTTCTGAAATAATATGCGCAGTTAGAAAAATTTGTGTTAGGCTTGTGTCATGGTAAAACAAGCCTCCAAGTAGGGCATGTATTCTGTTCATTGCGGTGCGCATCTCTCTCTCTCTCTCTCTCTCTCTCTCTCTCTCTCTCTCTCTCTCTCTCTCTCTCTCTCTCTCTCTCTCCTTTAAACACACACACACACGCGCGAGCGCGCGCGCACACGCACACACACACACACACACACACACACACACGCCCCTTTATTTCCTCGCGCCGCGCGTGTTCGCGCGCGTTCTCTGCTGCAGAGAGCGTCGATTGTGACGTCATCCTGCCGGAGCGGCTGCTGGGCACGGGCGGAAAATGGGCACAGATCCGCGAGGTGAGAGGCACGCTTTCTGACACATGTAACATGTTTTGGAGGGTGACTGTCGGGCCGTGTTTTTAGACATCGGTGCAGGGACGACACTGCGTGATATTAAAAACGCCGATTGAGTAGAGAGGCTCGAGGAGACGGACTCGGACCGGGGCTCTATCGCCTACGTTATGGACAAAAATGGTGAAAATCGGGCAAGAAATTGTCGGGCACCTGCAAATATAGGTCCATCAAAAATATTCCCAGATTTAGGTGAAAATGGCATTCTGGATACTATTTCATATTAAAATATGGCATCTTAATAGTTAATAAGAAAAGAGGCAGAGCCGCATGCGGTATTATTCTCATATCTTAAACCCAGGACATCGTATTAAGCTCCGGTTTTGATTATTTTGTGTCTCCACCCTTACCGTGCGCACCGTATTTTACGTGACATGTTTGCCTACGACTAAATCAGCTGTCAATGACAGCGCACGCATCCTGGTGTTTTAGTAGAGAGAGCTCTTGGTTTCAAACACTGTGAGCTGCCCACCTAGAGAGCATTTTTGGGCATGATGTCCTTTGCTTGTTCCCTGTCTGTTGGTAGAGTGTGTGACGACTAGTACAGTATGGACAGAACGAATGTGATCAGATAAATTTAGGATACACTTTTTTGCAGTTTAACTTTAAGACAATTTTGCACTAACAAGAAGACAACATGTTATTTTTTCTAATTTAAATCTACAGGTACAGTGTATAGTAGAATATTTGTATGAAATCATATTCATAGGTTATAAATAGTTTAGTTTTGCTGATCGATACTGTGAAAAGTAGGCTTATATGTCATCTCATGAATCGTAGTAAGGGACAGGCTTTTATATTTTCCTGGATATCAGATTATGAATGCTATGCATCATAAATTTTTTCCTCAGAGGTTTTAGAAATTTTCTTATCAATGAAGTTCAGGAATCTGAAAATAAATGCTAAGCTACATGATGCATTAGTGATGATCCAAAGTGACTGAAGTTGTTCCCAGATGAAATCAAGAAACAGGCAGCCCATAAAGATTCAGTCAAGGCTAGATTATGGGACTAAGCCGATTGCCACAATGTTTTGTGATGTCTGGTTCATGTCTAATTTAATTGACACTGTAGTTGTTTCTATTTCCTGATTATGTTGGTGTGGTATATTGGTTATGAAATGGTCTATGCTCATAAATGTGCCAAGTATTCATTGCAATACTTGATGAAAATGAGACTTAATGAAAAATGACAGAGGGAGATTGGTGCTATTTAGACACTGTTTGTCCCCTTGTGTTTGAGTTTTTATTGATCTCAAGTATTCTCCCCTGTATGTAGTCATGTTTTGTCAGCTGTCATAGGCTATATTGTGTCAGTGCAATCTTTTTTTTTTTTTAACTGACCTGATCATTATAGATCATTGTTAACCATCTGTCATTTTGGGTCAGAGCCACCTTTGGGTCAAATAGTGGGTGTATACTCTTCATTCATCATTTTAAGCCTTGTCTATGGACTAAGTTCATTTGGAAGACACTATCATCCAAAAAAGACTTTACCCACATTGTGTGTTATGCTACTAGATCAGCTGGAATTAGTGGTGCACCAGAAAATGGGCAACAGCGTTCTTCTCTTATTTGTCATTCTATAAATATTTTTATTTCCCAGAAGCTATTATTAGGTGCTTACAGACTCGTAAGGCTGCTACAATGTGAGCCAGGACTTTATTTCTTACTTTTTGGACGGCATCAGGACATTTTGGTACAGTTTTTCATTCTATCTACATTTGATTTATAACTTTGGTCATGGATTGCAGTACTACCTAAAATGTGGCATAAGCAGCAATATTTTAATAGTAGGCCTACAACTGACCTATAATGACGAAAATGATAAAAAAGTGATAAAAAAGAAGATAAAAGATCATGTAACCATTCCTTAAGTAGATTATAGGAATAATATAGGAACCAGGAATATTTTATAGCATTATAAACGGGCCCACCACATATTCAAATTTTGATTTGATACAATTTTTTACTATCACACACATGCAATGTTGTTGATCTAGTCAATGTATTTGCTGAAATTATACAAATTTTTATACAAAAAAACGAAGGCTGTTGCTGAAACCAATTATTAGTAATTAAACCAATCCAAAATTACAGGAACATTCAAACTTATTCAAAGCTGCATACATGATCATTTTAGAGAAGTTCCCAGTTGTCTGTGATTTGTTACGTCCCTTACAAAACTTACTTTATAAAACCTTTTTACCGCCACCTCAGAAAGCAGTGTTAATGCATTTCACAAACCACAGTTTATGTATGCGACTCCAGGCCATTGGTGTCAATTAAATCCAGGCATTTAAATAGAGAACAGACTTTACAGAGTGAAGAAAATACAGTAGTTATCCACAGCAGGTGGACTACAGTAACATTGTAAATGTTTGCCAACCTGTATGGAGTAAAAATGGTCGTGTAATCAATCGGTCTGCATAAGCTAGTGGTACAGGATGGGAAGTGCGAGAGGGCATTTACTACATTATTGGGATGCCTCCATAGAATAGTGGCATGCGATGAGCTGTGGGTAATGAGAGATAATTGGCTCAGTGGAAATCCCACGGATCAATAGGAGCCAGACAAGTCTGTAGCCATTGGAGCTTCAACTTTTGGAATTAATCATCCGGGCATGGCCATCACTCCCTTTGGTATTGCTGAGGCAGCGTCAAGGCTTTTTTGCACGATTCATACTGCCATTAGTTATGTCCTTGTGATTCTGGATCTTTGCCAGCTGGCTCTTTTAATTGTGTTCTTTCATGCTATTTTTCTACATTGACTTTGGGATGCATGTTTTCCTGTATGTAGTCCAATGAATTGGATCATAAAAAAATGGTCACTATATGATGTGGTTGGAGAGGAGGGCCTAAGCTTTGTAAGATCTCATAAAAAGTTGTGATTTATGCATGTCATATTTGTTTTTGGTGATTTGTGGATCAGTAATTCTTTGAATGTTTTCTATTCAAAAGAACACTTATTCAAACAGATTATCAGATATTTCAGTCATCAGTCATAAGTCCAATTGTCATCTGAGAATCAAAGGAAGTTGCACATTTGCACAATAACAAAATCAGAAAATGGAGGGAGGAGAGTCTGTATATGTGTCCCAGATATATTTATACACTAGTCTATGCCATTTTGTACTATATGTATAAGTGCACTTCAAGTACCCAGATGATGCACTCATTCAACCGAAAATGAAGTGTGTAATGCTAGACCCTTCATGCACTCAACTGCCAAAGTCTGGCTTGTGTAGCAAAGGAGAGGAGGGGTTTCAGGCATTGTGCGAGCAAATTTACCTGAGGAGACGCTTATGCTTCAGTCTGACAGCGATTGAGGTCATGTGGGGCAAAACAGGGACATCACAAAAACAATTTTCAACTCGCTTTTCATATTGACTTACATTGTGTTATGTGTTAGATGTCATTTGCCCTCTTCTGGGAAACTGTTCATATTTCTGGATAGTAAAAAACTACCATCTGAGGTAAAACCACCCTTCTAAAATTCATAGACTAGATGTTATAAGTGCATAGTGTGTATATCATTTGAGACACAAATGTTTTTATTCAATTTAAATTTTTTCACGCTAAACCTGTGCACAGACATAGATTTTCTACGGGAAGACCCAAAGGGACACACACACACACACACACACACACACACACACACACACACACACACACACACACACACACACACACACACACACACACACACACACACACACACACACACATACACATATTACACACATATTACACACATTTACAGGGTTAAGTTACTACACTCATTGCATCCTAATTCAGTTAATACTTGACAGGGAATCAGAGTAAAATGTCAAAGGCAGTCGGTTAGCGTGTCATCCTTTTTACTGTAAACGGTTAGTGTGATAGAATAAGAGGGCTGGATTTCAGCAAAAAATAAAAAATAAAATAGTTGGTAGGTGTGATATCCCATACTAAAATGATTTACAATCAGCTAGTGGAACAAAAAACAAAAACAGATTTGTAAACCTATAGTGAATCCTTACCTCTGGTTTTGTGCTTTGTAGGCTTTTCATTTCTATGGAGCTCGATGTATTTTATCACAGTATGGACTGTAAGTGCTAAGCTGTTTCTGCGTCACAGGGACATTGTTTGCATCCACACGTTCATGCTGGCATATCCAGCTTTATTTGCAGAAAGAAACCACCAGGAAACAGTAAGGCTATATGTCTGGATAGGTTTGTCAGATGCATGCTTTACATTGGCCCACTTTGTCTTTTGAAAGACTTTTTCAGCAAGACTCACAAACTACAATGCAACCAAACTTGCCCCTGTATCTGAATCACAACAATTAATATGCATTAGCAATTTTCTTGAAGTATTAAATAAACATGGGATGGTTTTAACCCATGGATCATTTGTGGAAAAATAATTATCCAACTGAATCGAAACAAAAGCTCTTTTCCAACTAGACACGCCTAGTACATTGAAACAAGAAACACTGTTTGGTGATTACATACATAAGGAATAATTGATGAAGGGCCGTTGAATTATTCGAAAATAACTCACACCGAAGGTGGTAATGCTGTTACACCTGGACCGGAGTCAGTTATTCCCGCTTATAACACAGTTACGACAGACATTGCTCTGGTGGTTAGACTTTAGACAGGTCAGGTGTGCGTTTATCCAAAAATAATGCATACCCGTGGCTAGGGGTGTCACGATTCTCCAAATCCTCGATTCGATTACATTTTCGATTCTGATTTGATTCGATTCTCGATTTTTAAATGAATTTTTTTTGAAAGACAAAAAATTTTATGCTATTATTATTATTATAGTTTCACATTAACATGCACATTGCGTGCTTTTCCTCGCATGAGGGGTTTGTGGGCTTTACTTTACGCGAGAGAGCTTGTAGAGAGAGGATTCCTTCTTGCACGCAGATGGACTTAATGCCCGTGTCTTGGACTCCTAGCATCTGAAATAAAACCGGTGCGTCATAAGCAGCTGCGCTTCTCTCTGTCTCATGTGCAAGCTCTTGCATCTGTCCAAAGTCTAAACATAAACTAAAGTAGTAATCAATACGTATTTGTTCAGTTTTATGCGTTTCATGTGAGCTGAGGCAAACTATACCTTTTGTTTAAAATATAACCCGCTGCATCTTGGTGGCTCTCTCGTGCACGTGCAGAGAGCTGCGCTCTGTCCGAAGGCAGATCACTAGGTAGTAATCCTGTTTATAATATGCATTACAAGGAGTTGTAGCAATACATCCCTCGTGTTTAAAATATAAATTGCGTTCCGCTGGACCAATGTTTTTAAAGGCACCTCTGAGAGGTTTATTTTCCCCCGCTTGGCAAGCCGACTGAACGGGACATGGGGCGTGGCAGCATCGACGATCCCATTTTTTTATTCGAAGTTCCAGGTTGTGACTTAATTTCGATCGATTTCGATTTAAAATCGAAAATCGTTACACCTTTACGTGGAACATTTCTCAACCAATCAAAATAAAGAATTCAATAGCCCTGTGGTATAAAAAATAATACAGTACATTTCAATCAAAACCCAATTTTATTGTTTATGTTTATTTTTTGCCATAAATTATTTTACAGGGAAGGGGTGATAAGGCCCCTCTGTATAACTCTCCTGTTTAAATTGACTAGGTAGCTAGAGTGATTAGTCACAACACATTAAAGTGCATTAAACCAACATTCAATCAACAATCATGTTTGTGTTTATATAAATGGGCACAAAGTGAGATTTAATCTGTCACATCCATATAGTTTTACTACCACAAAGGGGATTTCATAAGGTTTGAAGGGTTTTTTGAGATGGGTGGTATCTTTGGGTGGCAGAATTTAGGTTTCTCCTACATCCAAAATACCAATGTAACCCCTGTTCAAGCCACACAATTTTACTGTTATTAACAGTGTTGGGGCTAGTTACTCAAAAAAGTAATATATTACGTATTACATATTACTCTCAAAAATAGTAATGCCTTACTTTACTTTATTACTCCCTGGAGAAAGTAACTAGTTATATTACTAGTTATATTACTAGTTACATTTTTTTCTGGACAAGAATTTTTATTTGGGCAAGCCACGGCCAAGAAAATGCTGGCTTCCTTACCCGCTACAGGACGTGGGGCACAGCGTTCGGAGAAACATTAAAGAGTGTGCACTTCACCGTCAAGTTATTTTCCTTCCGTTGAACATAATAAAATATGACTGAATCTCCACCCGTCGAAACTAGCTTTCTGTTGCTGGGAACCTTCCTCTGAAAAAGAGCTTGCCGTTGTTGACGCTTCCATTTACCCGATCTGTCTTTGTGCTGCTGCCGCTCTGTGCTGCTGGCTACCGGGTGTCGACCAATCGGTGATGGTAAATGATACCTCGTGCCAAACTTAGACCAATCACTGTTCCATTCACGCCCTCCTCCCCTTCCCTTTTGTTCTCTGTGTTTTGTGCCTTGTGTGATGAAGGTGCTACTGGCGAATGTAACTTAAGTAACTAGCTCGGGAAAACTGTAATAATATTACCATTTTCAGACGGGTAATGCCTTACACTACTAGTTACTGAAAAAAGTAATTTTATTACAGTAACTAGTTACTTTGTAACTAGTTACACCCAACACTGGTTATTAATAACTATTGTATGATGGGGCTAATAACTTAAGTAGGTATGAATGATCATGATTGCCTATGGCAATTGCCGATTTGTTTACAAACAAATGGATCAGTTCCGATACAGATACAATTTTGTTTAAACAACAGACAGGAAAGAATAAAAGTGTACATGACTAAGATGTTTATTTGCATGTTAAATGATGAAACTGTCTCGAAGCAAAAAATATCTGTAGTTTTTTTTAAATTAGAGACATCTGCACATTACAAACACAATAGTCAATGATGCAACAGACTTGTGGAAGATTTCATTGATCTATAATGTTGCCTACCTCTCTGTATATCATACATAATTATACTTTTTCTGTAATTTCAAGGTTTTAAAAGCACAATGTGTCATTTTTGCAACTAGCAACAACAATGGCATACCTTGATGATGCTGTGAAATAGCCTGGAATGACTGGAATTGACATTTGATTGTATGACATCAAATTATCGCAAGAGTTCTTTTGAATCGCTCTTGTGAAAGCAGGCACGTACATTTATAAACCGTGCTTTATTAGGCATTATATTGAGACAGGTCGAAAAGAAAATGCCATCAAAACTTTTCTTGAGACAGTTCTCTTTAGAAGGACATTCATATAGAGCTTTTGCGAAAAGACGTCATAGTTACGTCACTGCAAGCTGCGCATGCAATGTGGTGGCAGAATGAATTAGACACGAGTGAAACGAACAATATAACTCACTAGAAAACGTCTTGTTGTGCTGTTGAGTGTCAGAATAGGAATGCCAAAAAAGATGGCCTTCATTTTTATAGAATACCGTTGTCAAAGACACCATTTGAAGATAAACGTAGGTGTTTATGTTTTCAATAAGCCCTTAAACAGACTGGAGTGATAAAATCATCTGGAAATCTATTAATAATTAGAATAGAAAATTATTAGAGAAGATGTCCAGTGTTATGTTGAAGTCTGTTCCCTCTGTGTGTTCTTATCACATATGTTTATAATTTATTTAAAGGGACCATTTAACATGTCCGCCCCAAAAAAAATAAATTCATACTCCACACTCCAAACAGACGGGGGCAGTATACCTCCAGAAAAGTGAGTTGCTCTATTTTAATTTAGCAGCTGCAAATATAGCAGCATATATCAAGTTTGATTTACATTAGCAACTAAGTTATCATTAGTCACAAAAAATTGCAATGTTTTCCGCTACGTTTCGTGCGTCCATTTGGTGTTCATTATAATCGAAGACATTTCAAGCTTCTTAGCTAATGTTACATTTTAGCATCAGCTTGGTAAATAACGGGTGAAAACCGGATCGGATCCGTGGGTAGAGCTAACTATTAAACGCTAACAGCTAAGGATGCGCAATAATTTGCATGCGATAGTCATTGCGCTTCTCGTCAGTGAAGCCGGTTTCTTGATTAAAAGTGAATCGCCATCAGCTGCTTTCAGATGGAGCCACATTTACTGCACAAAGCCGTAGTTCATGTACAAGCTGAGCATAGGTTATCACAATGCCTATTTTAAGTGAAGTTCTAGCGAAATACTAACAGCATCTTACTTACCAATCGAAAAAAGAAATGTTGTGATTTCGGAGTCGAACCTCATTTCTTTCATGTCCATTAGTTGTCTCCAGCGATGAAAAGCAGTGCCAGTATTTACTCTGGTTCGGTTACTTTATTTATCAGATTTTATTTGTGATTCTGAGCGCGTTTTTTCCTTGCAGCGAATGGTTTTGGTAGTGGTTAATGTCTTTTGCTTTAGCCATTCTTCCGCTCTCTTCCCTGAACTGAAATACGTCCGAAACCCCTATTGCAAAGCAGGAAGGCATCAAGGCATGTCCGAATCCATGGCTGTCCGAATTGCATTTCTCTGAGCTGCCTTCATGAATCTTAAGCCAACAAGTCAGCTGTTTTAGTTTTCGGACGCAGCGGTAGTAGTAAAGGGCTGTACTCCCACACATGCGACTTATTCGTGTATATTGCAGTTTGGCTGGCGGTTATGTGCGTGGCCCGCATACCGCCTCCCATGCTCGAAACTGGTATTACAACACCAGTCGGGCTGTAGCTAGTAATTTAGCATGCTAATTCAGATTGATATTTCTGCAGCACTATACCTTGTCATTTTTTTAATGATATCTTTGCCCTTATTTCTTCTCATTCTTTTGATGTATGTAGCTAATTTTTTAAAATCTTTTACCTCAATTATTACAAATGGCACCTTTAAAAAGATAAAAGATTTGAATGAGTTATACTGAAAAAGCAATAATATCACCATTTAATAAATATTTAATAATTTTTCCATTTTCTATTACTTCTTTTTTACCTTAAATCTTAGCCTATGTCTTCTTCCTGTTTGTTCTAAAATTATTATGTTTACATAATACTTTACTGGGGTGAAAGAAGTCATACAAAGTGTGCCACCTTTTAAAATTGTTACGAATTGCCATAAGATAAATTTATTTATTTATTTATTACTATATTTATTTCACATTATTTAACAATTGTTTTTTTACATTCCAGCAGTCATTATAGGGCCTTACACCTGGTCACTTCTCTGATCAGATAGCTATCTGACTTGTTATAACTGTTCCATTTACATTCAACCACACACTGTAAAAAATACTTTGCTGCCTTAAAATTTTTTGTTGAATCTACTTGGATTTACAAGTCATTTCAACTTACTATTTTTTATCTTGACTAGAGATGAGTTGTTATAACTACAGGTGAGTTGTTATAACTTATAAAATACAGTTGAGAAAAGTCAACTTAAATTTATAAGTTGTGACATCTCATCTTTGTTGACATGACTTGTAAATCTGAGTTGATTTAACAAAAAGTGTTAAGGCAGCAAAGTGTTTTTACAGTGCATGTGTAAAAACGTTTTATTTCACCCTTAATATAAGCGTGTTTGTCATTAGCCTCTTTCACACAGTAATTCTGGTAAATTACCATGAATTTACCAGAATGAATTTACCAGTAAATACAAAAATGTGCTGTTCACACATGCAGTGACGTTCCGTCTTTTTACCAGTAAGACATCATTCACACATCAGTATCAAAATACCGGTAAACTCGGAGAGAAAGCGGAAGTTACCTGTGGCGCGCGGCCGGCGAGCTCCGTCCGTGTCGTATTTGTAAACGGCGGGTTATGACTTAATATCCACGGTCCGTATTTTGTTGTTTTCACATCTGTGGCAAGCGGTCGCGAAATTGCTCGTGACCAAACAACATTGCGTTAGGCGGCGTCAAACGGAACCTGCGCGTTTGCACATTAGGCTTCACAGATGGTGTGCTAAGGACGTCGGCAATTTGGCAATTAGATGGTAAGCTGTTTTAAACAACTTTGGTGAAGAAATGTGGATGTTAACTTCAGGTGTGCTCGACTTTTAAAGCAACACCAAAGAGTTTTGGCTCTTTGCTCCCCCTACAGGTTAGAAGCGTAATTGTCCATTACCCACTGTCATAAATACTGAGGCATAGCTGGCTCTGATTGGATTGTAGGTCTGCCGTAAAGCAAGTTTTTGTAGTATTCACTCGGACTACAGGACCACTACCCGACGTTTGGAAACTTCTTTAGTGCGGTTTTGGCCGATAGAGGGCTGCAAAGCGAATGTGAAAGTGCTGTTCACCCTGTTTTGAGTGGATGAATGACTGAAACTGTTTTGGAAGCGTTATTTTAAGGTAAAAAAAACTCTTTGGTGTTGCTTTAAGCAACATGTGTGTGGAAACGTCCGTAGTCTGGGGGAAACCGCGTCACCTGTATAAAAAACTTTCTGATTGGCCCGCCCGATCTGTCAGCGCGGTCTGACGTCATCTAAATGCCGGTAATGCTATATTTTTCGTTCACACACAGCGCTTACCGGCAAATTACCGTTAATCTTACAACCTGTCTTACTGGTAAATTGGGAGCACTGATTTACCGGAAAGGTTCTGTTCACACATGACATGTTAACTGCAATTTACCAGTAAATTACCAGTAAAGACTGTATGTGTGAAAGGGACTATTGTAGGACTTTACTGGTTTTAGGAAGTTTTTATTACATACTGCTGAGTCTGACGCTATTTGTCATATGAGACGAAGAGCTAAAGTCTCTCGTTTTCCGTGCTTGTGCATTTAGCAGATGAATACCCAGGATCGCTACTATCGTGTCTTTCTCATACGCTGAATGTTGTTCAGGATGTCTTGATTTTAAATGATAAATGAAACTTGTACTGCTGTATGTTTTTGCGTCTTTCTCGGACACTTTAAAATGCTTTCACTAACATGTTTGCTGCATTTGTGCATCTCTCACTCTGTGCTGGTTACTGGTTGATCAACTGGTTGAACAACTGGACATCAAAGACCTTGTTGTTCAGTAAAATTAGTTTTTTTTCTATTTTAGCTGAATAATTTCTGTTGCGAACATTCAGTGCATCCCTAGTACAAACGCTTGCAATATTTCGTTTAAAAGTTTTTGATATAGGCAGCGATACCCAATTCTTTTAACATTTGTCGTATCTTCCTTTGTTAATGTACGTCTGTACTGTATTTTGTCTGTTAATCACATTTACGTTACTCTATGCTCAGTCTTTTCCAACAATCCTCCTGTCCTTACCCTGTCCTTCTCTCCTTGTTACCTCTCTGTGGTGATTCATCAATACTGGCTGGCTTGGTTGTATCCATCTTTCTCTGTGCTCCACATTGTAAGCTTGTATCCGTGGCAACAATAGGCCTCCATCTTGGATGACACGAACGGCTCTATACTCATCAAGGTCAAAGCCGATCTCAGGATTGTTGATCGTGATGTAGCATCACACACCAGGCACATTCATAACCTCTGACACCACGGGAATATAACTCAATCTTTAATGCCTGTACACTGTTCAGTAAAGTTGTTAGATTGTTTTATTTTGTTTTTGCTCTTTACCCTCACAATGCTGGCGAAGAAGGTCCTAATCAAAAGCCTTCTTGTTATCCCATTAGAGATCTGAGACAGGAGACTCTTCAAACCCCATTAGTAATGAAAGAGTTTGCCTTGTCTCGCTCAGCTTAGCATGGAGAGAGTCAAACCCAGATAGACATTTGTGGGACAACACAGGAAAAGGCCAAGAAGCACCAATAATGATGTGCTGTCCTGACAGAATGACATATGAAGATGTTCAGATAATACAGATTTCATAGATTGAGGATTTTCATGTTTTTTAAATGTAAGATGATATACAGATGTTGTTAAATCACTAAGTAGCCTAAGGGCAAGAGCTCAGGTTTTATATTGTTTGGGAGAATAAGAAGGTCACTAAAATAACTGGACATGATTTGATGACCAATGACAGCAGATGCAGACTGGATTTTGACCAGGTTGTTTAAGTGTCACATTTGTTTTCTTTCAATCACTTTTTTGACCTGAGATGCAGAATTGTAGTTTTATGCGGGGGTGTTAGAACTGCACCTTTTATTACTCATTGCTTATTTCAAGAGTTGATGGTTATAGTTTAATTATCAAATTATTTGAGAAGAAGCAAGTTCTCCGACTTGCTGACTTAGTTATGTATTTAAATCTGAGCACAGGTCAAAACATTTTTGAGATCGCTGCTGAACCTCTATAGGAGCCATTTGAGATTTTTATGGAGATTTTTTTAAAGGATTTCCAGCACATGCATTAACATGGCCTTTCAACTGATCATTTGTGAAGAACGGTCTAGTAATGGTGTGTAGCCATCCATTAGCTAACTGAGTTACTGGTTTCTATGTCACTTGTATGTGAGTGCTGATGTTGATGGTTCTCATGCAGAATAATTCACATTTTTTGTTTTTGGGGCAGATCATTAATCTAATCATGTTATCAACAGCAGCACATTTTAAAGTTTACATTTTAAATAGTTAAACTTTTATTGTAACCACACCTAATTTAAAAAAGACAAAATGTACACTCTAAAAATGGCTGGGTTGGACAAAACACATGTTGGGTCAAAAATGACCTCGTGCTGGGTTAAAAATGACTCAATGTTGGGTTGATGTTATGCAACCATGGGGTATAATAACCCAGCATTTGGGTTAAAACAACCCAACATTAGATAAATTTTAACTCGGCAATGTGTTCTGTCCAATATTTACCCAATATGGGTCAAAAATAACCCAGCCATTTTTAGAGTGTACCCCTGCTGAAAACTCTGCAAACCAGCCTTTTAGGGTTTAAGCCTTACTAGTTGGCTTACCAACCTGACCAGAAGGGTGTGCAACTGGTTTAGATGGTTGGCCAACTGGGGTGCGTTTCCCGAAAGCAGCTACTTTATGGTCGCAAGTTCTATCGTAACCAATAGAGATCAATGGTAACAACGACTATAGTTAGCTAACAATGCTTTTGGGAAATGCACAGCGTTTATCCAGCCTGATAAGCTTGTATGTGACCGAAACTCTTCTAAAACCATCAAACTCTAGATTAGATTTTTACATTTTGTTATTTATTATGTAGACCTGGGCCATTTCACCGAATCAGTGCGATTTGCATGTTGTAACTCATCAAAATTGAAGTTCATTATTTATCTTTTTTTAACACTAAATCTAATAGCACACATATTTTACTTTTCATAATGAGTATTGGTCAATCTCAGGTAATAAATTAATTTTTTAACATGGTTTCTTAATGGAGGATGGAGGCATTTATGGAGGTAACAGGACTGAGGTTTTTTTGCATAGATTTAGCAAGTACATGAAATATAGCAACATGTGCTAAAAGCATGAAGACACTGAATTCTAGTGACTTACCAAATTTTTTATTTGAAAATAAACCAATACCATCAAAGAAATAATATAGGTGACAGGACAGAACGTTAAGATTGACATTCACAGTCATAGCATCAATATCATAAAATATACAGACAAGTAAATTAACGAGAAAAGTGACTTTTAATCTCCACGTTGCCTTCAAACCTCTTGAAAATTTGACATTTGAAATATTCTCTAAGAAATTATGTGTTAATTTTTTACACATTGTTTTGTGTTATCCTATTTAACACATTATCTGTTATTTTAACACATTATGTGTCATTTTGTTGATTTTGTGTTCGAAATAAAAGGGACAACACAAGATGTGTTAAAACAACACAAAGTGTGTTGTTCCAAAAATAACACAGAGATGTGTCTAGTTAAGGACAACACATTATAATGTGTTATTTTAACACATTTGTTTTAAGAGTGTTTTCAAAGGGGGGAACATGTTGGGTAACAAGACTGGGGACATGACTAAATGTGCATTTTATCTAAAATATTATGTCTTTTTCAATGGTAAATAAAAAAACTATGGGATATAATATAGTAAAATAGTAAAATATAAATAAATACAGCAGGGACGGATAAAAATGCTGTTTTTCAGTGTTCTATGTATGTTTTTATTCATGTTATAATTTTTAAAGTTTAAATTTGGTGTTAGATTAACATGCAGGACACTTTGCCTAATAATAAAATTTATTTAAGAGTTAGTTTTCTTGCATTTTATACATATAATATCCTGAAGACAGAAATAGCACCTTCGTAGAAAAGATGTGTTAATTTTTTAAACAACTTTGTGTTAAGCTTTTATCACAATATGTGTAATTTTAACACATTATGTGTCATTTTGTGTTGATTTTGGTTTAAAATACAACACAAGTTGTGTTAAAAGTAACACAAAATGTGTTGTTTCAATGATAACACAGAGAAGGGTGGATTCTGGGACAATTCATTTAGTCCCAGAATCAACACTAATGTGTTGTTTTTAACTTATCCATTCTAAGAGTTGATTCGGTGGAATAGCCCAAATCCATATTTATAAAAAATAAATTTTTGATAGTTCCTTAGTATATATAACAATATTTTTCTTTATATAAAATAGACTGTTGGTTTGAGCTGAACATTGCCACAGATGATTCGATTTAAGATCTTAGATTAATTTAGGAAATTGTGCTCACATAATCCTCAGATGAATAAATTTAAATTTAAAATGAATAAATGAATAAATGACTGTTTCGTTCACTGGGACCTGGTCTGTAATTCCTCAAATGTGTGCAGTTTAGGTGCTCATCATCATTTCAGCCGAATGTCATTATTATCTGCAATGTGTGCAATACTGTGGGGATGAAAAGCCTGGTAATTGGAACAGTATAGAGGACTTGGAGCGCTAATGGGGATTAATTACGTCTTTATACTTGACTTGTGTTAATAAAGGGTCTGTTTGAGAATAGGCTATTGGGTGAATTATTGTGACATTTCACACAATTGGTTCCTCCTTTCATGTACTGTCAAACTATTCCTAGAATGGCAGAAACATTACAGAGAGTACTCACTTTGTATGGTGGCATATCAAAGGATGCAGAATAGTGTGATGCATGCAGACATGGCAACATTTTACTTTGCATTAGAGCCCATAAGTGCACTCTCAGCAAAATTTATTTTTGAGACCAGGATCAAACCACTCACCGACATTAGCTAACTTTTTTTTTTTTGCTTCTCCTTACTGTATATTAGCAAGGCAGTCTTGTCAGGTCTTGTGTTTTAACCATTTTAAGTGCTATTGTGAGTGGTTTTTGATGGGTTTTGACCCCCGAAATCATTACTCATTTTTGCTAGTTGATGTATGTTGACAGTAAGGAAAAAAGGGTGAATCATCCAGATGCCCTCCATACACTGAGAAGGTCTTGGATGCTGTCCAGTTCTCCTGTGTCTATAGCAGTTGTCTTTTGGTTTCTGGGTCAAATCATTATCATGCTGCAAAAGTTTATGCTTCACTTTAGTTATAATGTATTCTTTATTTGAACTTTACCAAAGAAATAAACTTTCTCATTAGCCGAGATTGGCAGTTAAAATAAAGGACTGTAGTTTGTGCAGCTTTGTTACATGAATGCCTATTTTTAACTTATGATGACAACTGATTCTTTAAATGGCAGCACTTTGTATTCCACAAATTTAACTGTGTACCTCTAGTGAGCTGATATCAGCTCTTATATTTGTCAGGCTGCAAGCAAAGCATGTCTGTGTACGCTTAGCTATACTGTATTCAGCTGTCAAAGCGAAACTAAACTGAAATTGCAGTTAAAAAGCTTATTTAAAAATAATCTTTGGTGTTGTACTTTTTTTAGGACTGAAGATTGAGACCCCAAGAAAGACAAATTAGGTGCAGCGGTAGGAGACCTGATGGTAGTCAAGACATTGTGAAACCTAAAGAAGAATGTGTGACGATCCCCCGTTCCTTCTTCAGCACTTCACAAACCCAATGCTTTTGAGATGAGTGGTCCTCCGTTGTCCCTGGCCACTGTACCTGCCTGCTCTTGGCAGTGCTTGGTGGCGTGAGCAGATTGCTCCACCCTGGCAGCCACGGGAGCGTGGAATGGCCTCTTTGGACCTGCCGTATCGTTGTCCTCGCTGTGGGGAACACAAGCGCTTTCGAAGTCTGTCCTCTTTGCGTGCCCATCTGGAGTACAACCACACCTACGAGACCCTGTATGTGCTGTCCAAGTCCAACAGCGTGTGCGATGCCGCTGCGCTGCTGCCCCTAGTGGCCGACGGAGCCCTCACCGCTGAATCTCGTTTTCCGTACCGTGAGCTGCCCTGCTCTGGTGAAGAGCTAGGTCTTCCTTCCTCTACCGCTTGCTACCTTCCCAATGTTGAGTTCCCTCTGGGTGAGATTCTGGTGAAGACAGCCATGAGCTCAGGCGATGCCTTGACATCCACTGGGAACAATGCAGTCGCAGTGGCCGCTAACGTGGCCGCAAGCGCTGTGGAGGCAGCTTACGAGGAGGGCCTGGCTCGGTTGAAAGCACGGGCGTTTGAGAGGCTCGAGTTGGACGAGAGATTGGAGAAGCTGTCGGAGGAGGTGGAACAGAAGATCGCGGCGCGCGTCGGTCGCCTGCAGGCGGAGCTGGAGAGGAAAAGCTCGGAGCTGGAAAAAGCCAAACTTGAGAGTGAGAGGCTCGGTCAGGAAAAACAAGACCTGGAAACCAAGGCTACTGAGCTGTCAAGGCAGGTGGACGTGTCTGTGGAGATGCTAGCCAGTCTTAAGCAGGACCTGGTTAACAAGGAGCAGGAGCTGACACACAAACAACAGTAAGTTACATGACTTACATACTTACTTAAGTTATACTTTCATAGACAGATCTTCTTTGTATTTTTTATACAATTTTTTAACCAATGAATATATTTATTCTTTTATCAGAGCATTTAATACTGAGCACAGCATTGTGGGTGTTTTGTAGCGAATTTTATAATCCACCCTCCAACGTCTTTATTTATATTCCTTTACCTTCTCCCTTCCTTCCTTCAATCCTTCTCTCTCTCTCTCTCTTTCTCTCTCTCTCTCTCTCTCTCTCTCTCTCTCTCTCTCTCTCTCTCTCTCTCTCTCTCTCTCTCTCTCTCTCTCTCTCTCTCAAGTGGGCTAAGTTGTAAGCCCCAAAAGGGCTAAAACTTGTAAGTCTAGAATATCTCTGAGCTCCAGGCTGCTTTCTAACTCTATATATGGTCTGTGAAAACATTGCTTTGTTCTCTTATTGCTTTGTGTCCAAGATTAACTCTCATGCACAGGTGGGCTGTTTAATAATATAAGACTTGTACTCTTGTGGGCTGCAACTGTGCAAGTTTTGCTGCCTCTGCCTAAGAACGGATGCAAACTAAACTCCACCCTATGGCCCATTTCCTCAAATTTGCAGTGTTTCACTACTTCCCTATGTATCTACAACTTACCTGGATGAGTCGGTTCCAGTTATACATATTGGGTTGGATTTGGGTGGATTTGGGATCTCAGACTTAATACCTAGCCAACTATGGCTTAAGGTCTGGTGCGTACAACAAAGGAACACTATAGCAGGAAACACTTTAGCAGATTCGAAGTTTTCCTCTGATTGGTGGGATTTATACAGGATTTCTTTGCGATTTTTAAAGGGGGTGTTCAATGGTTTTTTATGCATTCTGACTTATTAACACAGTTTAAGAGTTTGTTTCCTCATGCAAAACACAAGACTCAAGACTCAACAATGGCACGAATGAATGAAGTGTATTTTTGGATGTAAGGAGAAGAAAGCCAGCATTATGGAAACAATGGATATAGTTTGTTTATCCAGGGTAGCAGCGGAGTTTTGCGTGTGTGTTTGTATAAAGCTGAATTTCATTGAAAAGTCCCAACCGGGTCATGAGTTGCATGCGGTAAGTAAGACTTCTGTGTTATGTTGGAAATAGGCTCATAAATGCATATTATATAAACGACATGAAGTGAATCATAAGTTATCCAGTCAGTGTTGTATAAAGTGTTGACTCGTGACTCGCTCCTCCCGCAGTTCGTAACTCCTTTTGAATTTTCTTGTACGTTATCGGAAATAATCAAGAAAGCTTATCAGTCTTTTATAAATCTGATCAAACTAAAAACTCATCGGGGATATGAAGGATGTAATACTACTCTATAGGTGCTCCAGATTAACATCAGATATGCAGAAACAGCATGTGTTTTGGACGCTTTACAGTTCTCTTGGAAACAACACAAAACCACCTGATCGAGGAAGAAAGCTGTTATGTTTTGACGGTGATGATCAAGATTGAATAAACTCTGCATTTTGAAACATTTGAGAGGTTCCATGCATAAATTCTTTAAAAGATGTCCAATAGTTTTGATTGAAGCATTTATTGGAATCTTAAACAGATACTGTATTTTAACGTGTTTGCCATTGTTGTTATAAATTTTAGAGACGTTAATAAATGATGGTTTCACACCCGTCTGTTATTGCGGAGATATCTCCAAGTAGGGGCGGACGGTCTTCCTAAAAAGCACATCACGATCTTTATAACAGAGAATCACAATACTTTATCTGAACTGCAATCTTCTTATTAATTTTAAGATCCAAGCTAAAACATGCCCATATGACCTTATTATTTGTACAGTTTAAAACACTACATTGCATCATTTGTTTTTATTGTAATTTTCAACTTCTCTTACGCATCTAGTAATAACATAATTCAGACGTCATAAGAGGATTTGATTCATTGGTAGACGAAAACACAAAATGTTTGTGCAAGTTTGCAGTGTTATGTATGTGCACATGTTGTGTCTGAGCGTGCAGCATTTCTTTAAGAGTGCTTTTCTGAATGAAACATGTGAAATACATGACACCTAAATGCAGAGTTGAGTGTTTATGTACATTTTATAGGGTAATATCGGCTTTATTAGTGGTTTTTACTTTGGTGTGAGGTAAAATCCGATACAATAGGCATAGATCCACATTTGTCTATGACAAAATACCCATAGATACACATTCATTCCTATGAGAAAACCAGGGAGAAATCCTCTTTTAATAGACATTTTTAATCAATTAAGGGCAGTTAATGATTAAATTAACATTTTATGACATTCTGAGTTGAAGCAGCATTCGGATACTGAATATTGGACATAAGGCTTTTTAAATTGTATAGGCCTACTGGCCGTCAAGATAAACTATGTTGTTAAAAGACACGCTGTTTTGTTAAAGCTTACCCATAAGTGGTCATTATCTCCCATTCAAATAAAATTTCACTGCCCCCAAAATGATTTCTGATCAATATACTGAAGTAAAGGGGGCAATTTAGCCAGTTGAGTGGTCTGAGCATTGAGGGTCACGTGGAGTTGGATATTCTCAGCAGGGCTTCATCTGAAATATAGACCCGCCAGGATTGATTTGCAGTTCCCTGTGGATTAAAGCTGTCTTGAGAAGCAGTTCACGTACTGCTGTAGATAGGGAGAGAAAGAAGCCTCATTTCTTTCTGTTTTCAATGTCTCTGTTATTTGACCCTTCCTCTATTTTTCTCTTCTTTTTCACTTTGATGATCTTCATACTGATCTCTGATCTGATCTGCACATGCTCCGCATTGTGCTCAGCATTTTGGATTAGTTGTCTTTTCACCCCTTGCTGTTTTGTATCAATGCTATATACAATACCAATACTAGTTGTATACTATGCAAAATGATAATGCAACTGAAGAGGCATGTATGACTTTTAGCAAAAGCTAACTTTCTCAAAAGATTATTGTACTATATGCTGTCTTTTATAATTAAGTTCCATAATTACTGTAAGTATTTTTTTTTAAAATCTTGTGGCAGATTGGTCACGTCACGTTGCTTCCAGAAAAATAAATAGGTGCTTGACACTCTTAAAAGAGAGATGAGAATATTTGGGAGTATAACTTGTTCCTCTAAAAACAAATTTTGCAATTCATTAAAGATACGATTATACTAATTTCATGCCCATTTGTGTAACAAGGCCCTATTCAGGTTTTTTACATATGAATATTCATAGATCAGCTGTGTCTGTTGGCTCAACAATCAGGATTTTGCATGTTTTACAAATGTTTTCACTGTCCCAGTACAAAAATATGACATTTAATTTTTGGAAATACACTTACCTAAAGGATTATTAGGAACACCATACTAATACTGTGTTTGACCCCCTTTCGCCTTCAGAACTGCCTCAATTCTACGTGGCATTGATTCAACTAGGTGCTGAAAGCATTCTTTAGAAATGTTGGCCCATATTGATAGGATAGCATCTTGCAGTTGCTAAAGATTTGTGGGATGGGTACATGGTGGTCATAAAGGGATGGACATGGTCAGAAACAATGCTCAGGTAGGCCATAGCATTTAAACGATGTTCACACCATTACACCACCACCACCCGCCTGCACAGTGGTAACAAGGTATGATGGATCCATGTTCTCATTCTCTTTACGCCAAATTCTGACTCTACCATCTGAATGTCTCAAAAGAAATCGAGACTCATCAGACCAGGCAACATTTTTCCAGTCTTCAACTGTCTAATTTTGGAAGGCTTGTGCAAATTGTAGCCTCTTTTTCCTAATTGTAGTGGAGATGAGTGGTACCCGGTGGGATCTTCTGTTGTTGTAGCCCATCCGCCTCAAGGTTGTGTGTGTTATGGCTTCACAAATGCTTTGCTGCATACCTCGGTTGTAACGAGTGTTTTTTTCAGTCAAAGTTGCTCTTCTATAAGCTTGAATCAGTCGGCCCATTCTCCTCTGACCTCTAGCATCAACAAGCCATTTTCGCCCACAGGACTGGCGCATACTGGATTTTTTTCCCTTTTCACACCATTCTTTGTAAACCCTAAAAATGGTTGTGCGTGAAAATCCCAGTAACTGAGCAAATGCCACGCTCAAAATTGCTTAAATTACCTTTCTTTCCCATTCTGACATTCAGTTTGGAGTTCAGGAGATTGTGTTGACAAGAACCACTCCCCTAAATGCATTAAAGCAACTGCCATGTGATTGGTTGATTAGAAAATTGCATTCATGAGAAATTGAACAGGTGTTCCCAATAATCCTTTATGTGAGTATATATTCATATGTTTGTGTAACACAATATGAATGTCTGTCTTGTTGGTTTGCACTGTATATGAAGCTTTCAAATGTATGTGCCCAGCATTCTTCAAAAAGCAATGTTAGTCCCCCTCTCACATCTTCTGTTTCTTGTATCTACTGTAATTATCATTCATACTCTGGGGACCACATGTGATTTACAGCATTACATAATCTTTTCCTTTACTGATCCAAATACAGTGAGCTGCTTATTATCTGTCTGCTGCTATTTTTGTGCACTTTAAATAATTGTTGCTTTACAAATGTTACAGATAGAGGTCTTCCACTTAATGTCTCAGTCTTTTACATTTATGGATTTGACAGACGCTTTTATCCAAAGTGAATTATAGTCCATTACACTGTATGCATTTTATCAGTATGCCTTTATACCGTTACAAAATATGTTAATATAATATAAATATATTATAGTAACTGCTTAAACTACAACTGGTATTTGCTATAAAATCAGTATGAAAATTTGACTTTGAAACACCCACAAGGGTTCTTCCATTTCTGCATAAAAATGATGAATATCCATAAATATCCATGTCAGGTTTCGGGTCATGTGACAACACAGTATACAAGTTAACAGATGCTCTGCATGCTACTGTATCTTTCATACTATTTTTGAATAGAACGCAGCAGAAAACCATTGATTTACTAGTCATATTCAGTATAGTAGTATATTATTTTAAAAACAGCAAGTGTTTAATATTCATCTTCTCATGCTAAGAATACCCAACGATACATTTTCTTTAAGTGCATTGAATATTCTCCTTAAAACTGAATGAAATAACTAAAATAATCACGAATTGTGTGCTGCTTGTTGTTGCTGTAAAGCAATAAAATCACTTTTGTTTAAAGACATATCCCACAGCCATCCAATAGTTGTTTCCATGGAAACCAGTCCAGATATCATTCTTTAGTCAGTGACAGATCAAGGTTTCTCTATGCATTTTCTTGCTAATCTAGAAGTCTGTGAATGCTGAACCTCGTCTGCCAGCACTGGTAACATCATATCTAACGCAGCTTTAACACATTGCTGTTAGATAAGTGTGCTGCAAAAGGTCATCACACAATTTGTCAGTATCTCTGAACAGTAGTTGTGTGATGGGGTTGATCTTTAATAACCAAGTGCTCACACACATTCAACAATTAAGTTGGTTGCAATCAGTCTTCTGATTTCAGCCATACGTATCAGTGGTCCTGTAAAAAATATGAAACCCAGTCTGGCTCTTTAATCCTTTGCTTGTACTATTGGAATTTAGATATTAGCTTCCTGAGCAGGTCTTATTTATATTTACGTTCCCTCTGTGAAGATGCTTCAGTCAGCTCTGAGACTATAAACTCAAGTGATTAGTGCAGACAGCAAGATAGACTAAAATAAGCTGCTTCTCTAGCTCGGTTGCTTTCTGTAAGTCTACCAAACCAAAATATCTGTAAGCTATTTAACTTGCTGATTTGTGCCAAATATAAGGTTGAATATTAAGGTTTATATTTTAGTACGGAAGTATTGGTTAAAATGTTTTAAATGTTTTTGTCAAATGCTGTGTAAATCTTATTACATTGTATTACATGCATATATCAACATTATTTATGTCATTCTATTTATTGATATTGGTGATTAAAAAAACATTGAAACGACTGAAGAAGATAGTCAGTGTTCATTTGTTTGAAGTCATATAGATAAAGGCATTTACTTCATCCTCATTAAGCTCTATTAGTGTCCACAGAGAAAAAGAAAACCTGATAAATAATTGAGAGTTTGACCCTGAAACAATGCCTCTTACAGAAGAATGCGCTCCACTATCAGAATAAGGAATTTTATAGACATACTAGCACAAATGTTCATCTGCTTTGTTTAGCCCAGCTGGTTCCTTCCTTTTCTTATTTTAGGCTCTTATATACCATCTGCCCGAAAGCATGGAAAAGGACATTTTAGAGTATGCTGCAATAATAAAACCTGAAACGGTGAAATCATCGTATTTGCCTGAAGCAGATTAGATGCACCAATGGTGTTCAAATGTACTTAAAGACTCCATGAAATGCTTTAAAAAGTGCATTTAATAAGTTGTGGCCTGAGATAGCTATGGGCTATTAATTGTAACATTTACATTAATGCATTTGGCAGACATTTTTATCTAAAGTGACTTACAGTGCATCCAAAGTATGGATTTATATCAGTATGTGGAGTCAAACCCATGATATTTTGCGCTGCTAACACAATGCTCTACCAGTTGAGTTACAGTAACAGTGAGCTATTTTCTATTGAAATACTGCCCATGTCTGCTTAAGGAGCTCTTATTATAATTGCCCCTTTATCTGCACTGTCCAATCACAGTACTGCCATTTAGTGCAGAGAAAGAGAGAGAGAGAAAATAATTCACAGCAGAATTGAGTTTCAATTGCAACAAACCACCATCATTGTGATCAGTGTTTGCACTTCATCCGCTCATTTGCATTTTAAAGGACACACCCAAAATGGCACATTTTTGCACACACCTACAAAGTGGCAATTTTAGCATGCTATAAAAAATGTATATGGTATTTTGAGCTAAAACTCCACATATGTGCTCTGGGGACACCAAAGATTAATAATTAACCAGAGATTTAAAGTTGCCTGCCAGCATTTTTCACAAAATGCCTTCCAGAAAAAAATATTCTAGAAATATATAAACATTCAAAAATATCAAATGAAAGAACAGACCCTCTTCTTTCAAACAAACAAACTTGGACAAAAACGTTTAATCCATCTTCATTTCTTCTGTTTTTATAACCTCTTAAATATGGGTAGGTTTCTTCAAAAATACCAAATTTTGGGCAAAAATCTGAAATAATTGCATTTTTGTAAAATAATTTTGTTAGAAATCAGATTCAGAGCGATAAAATCATACACATAGTTTAAAATTGTTGTTAAATTAGTTTTCGCTTAAGTTTTTTTATGAATTGGGCATCTAGTGGATAATAGCGGAATTACAGATTACCATAAAAACTCGTCAGGAAAGCATCATTGGCAGGGAAATGTTTTTTTTTCTTAAGAGAAAACTTGTCAATGCGGGGAAAGAGTTAATAGGCAATAATGGGAAATTGAATATTCTGTAATTCATTTTTACATTCATGCACTTGGCAAATCCTTTAATCCAAAAACAATTTACAATGCATTACAAGTTATACACTTTTTCAGTATTTCTGTTCCCTGGGATCGAACCCATAGCCTAGCAACGCTCTAACCCAGCATTGGGTCAGAAAGGAACACTGGGTAAAATTATCCCAGAAAATGGTTATATTTGACCCAACTATGGTTTAAAACAACGTGACATTTAATTACAACCCAACCGGTTGGCTCTCGTCCCAATGCTTGGTTGAAAATAACTACCACTTGAGCTACATACTTTATGAGTAATCGATGTTTGCACATTGTACTCTATGTGAATATATAATAAACATTTATTTTGTCAACATTTAGGAATGCACTTACAGGCACTATACATGTTCATCATACCAGACTGAAAGCCATAAAACCTGTTTGTTTCAAAGCAATGCTTGTAAATTACAGTGTTGCTCATCCGATACATTAAAGACAAATGCAGCTTTGCCAAGTCGACCAAAGAAATAAGATGCCGGACCTTTAATTACAAGAAAGGCCATACAACATTGAGATCGACAGATACAGTGGCAGAGAAGTAGCAGCCAAAATGCATTTACATGTGTGTGTGACATAGCACAGAGTAAAAATTCGGTCTTGGTTTCATATCACTATGCATGCTATTACCGTAGTCTAATTTACACTCTTGATTGACTTTCATGCAGTTTGTTGTTTGTTTGTAAGAGACATCAATGAAGGCTAGTCCTAGACTAAAACGCATGTTTGAGCCGTCTCAACAGATATCCTCCGTAGTTTGATATTTTGCTACTTTGTTTCCTACAATTTGTTATTTTTTATTTATTATTTACAGTCTCTTGTCGTCTTCTGTTGCTCTTCAAATAAAAGCTCATTCTTCATTCATTTGAGCCTTGTTTCGGTTATAAATCATTATGCTGGTGGAGGAGACGACGCATAATTCTTATGCGATGGACTCCATATCTCTAAATTATAAAATATCTGTAGCACAGACTGCAGTCTGGCATGATAATTTAATAGAGTCTGATCTGTATCATTGTCATTTATCATTTGGGATTACAACGTTACATAAATGTGATTAAGAGTACATTTAAACACACTGATTCTTCTGCTTTATATAATGCTGCTTTCAATTATCGAGGATGATTAAAACATCAAGTGCATTTACATTCTTAAACTGTAGCCTATATTGTTTTCAAGGGGAACAGATATGAATAGCAGCCAAGAATATAGCTGAGGTGGTGATGTTGACAGTGTTTACATTTCCTACACAAAGATAACACTCGTTGTGCTTTCGTTGGATGTCCACGTGCTCTGGGGATTTGCAGAATGCTGAAGATAAACAAACATGAAAAGGGACAAATGGGAGGCAGAGGGTGATGAGTGTTACAGTAGATGCCCTTTTCAGATTTGTGTGACGGGTTTTACATTAGCATGTGTTTCATTTTTGTCATAGGAAATCCCAATCTGTTGGTAGGGGTGTGAAGCCAGTCATGTGCACGTAATACTTTATATTTCTGGGAGCCTAGAAATAGACACAGTTTGTGAGTTTTACAAAGTACAAGTGTTTTACATACTGTAGATCAGCAACCCCTCAAGTGTCTGTATCTGTATTGTGGAGGTTGCCAAGTATTGTTTAATCCTAAATGATTACTTGTTAAAAATAAATTTGGTTCCTTATAACTTTTCTGATAACGACTAGCTAACTTTAAACTATCACTTACGTCAGTCCTCACCAATTTCTTTGTTTTTTCTCACTCAGAGAGGTGGCCCAGATCGATCAGTTTCTGCAGGAAACAGCTGCACGTGAAGCCAACGCCAAAATGCGTCTTCAGCAGTTCATTGAAGAGCTGTTGGACCGGGCTGACCGCGCTGAGAAACAGCTCCAGATTATCAGCAGCTGTGCCACAACTCCCAATGGCAGCCTGGGACACTGCAGCCTGCAGGGATCCAAACCTAATGGGCGGCAGGTACAGTAGGAAAAGACACATGATGGTATATTGGCCAATAATTGTTAAGTTATTCAAATAGTTTCAATTCTAGCTTGACCGCTTTGTATTTCTTATCAATGCAAAATCTGAGAATTCAAATATGTGTAAAATCACTGTTGATAATCTCATGTATGCATACAAATTAATGAAAAATCATGCTGTATCTGTAACTCTTGTACTGTAAATTTCGGACATGCTTATGGTCTACAGTTACTGTGGAGCACAGTAAATAAATCTGAATTCCACACTCCAAAAATGTCACCTAAATCTCCGTCTGCGGTTACCTGAACTCCCAGGTACCTTAATGTGTTTATAGCTCCTACCAATTGTAAATAGTGGAGCCATACAGAGTGCATACAGATCACCAAGGACCAATCTGGCTTTTATTACCAGAGTAAACGCAATTTAAGACATTTTTGCACGGTCAGTAACAGCCACAATGACTCCACTGTGGAACCAAGTGCACTACTGAGTAAATTTTTTCCATAATATCTAAATAATTCAACTATATGTGTATGTATGTTGGGGTGCTTTCACTATACAGCTCTGCTTAATGCAGATGACACATTCAGCATTCAAGCAACTAACCTTGTGACATCATTGGGGATAAATTCTTTGCCCTCAATCCTCAGTCATTCCTTGTGCTGTACAACCCTTGTAAGATTGATGGTGCTTCTGTCTCATTTCTGTGGGCAAAACGCCCAGTGTGTGTTTGTAAAGGTGTGTGTGTCCCATCAGCACTATGGTACCTTGCCTGGCCCACATTTTCTTAAATTGACATTCCACTTTTTTTGAAAATATGCTCATTTCCAGCTCCCCTAGTGTTAAACATTAGATTCTTAACATTTTGGAATCCATTCAGCTGGTCTGGCGCTAGCACTTTTAGCATAGCTTAGCATAATTCATTGCATCTGATTAGACCATTAGCATCGCGCTAAAAATAACCAAAGAGTTTTGATATTTTTCCTATTTAAAACTTGACTCTTTTGTAGTTACATCGTGTACTAAGACTGACATTAAAGGGTGCGATTTTCTAGGCAGATATGATTAGGACTATACTCTTATTTTGGGGTAATAATCAAGGACTTTGATTATGTAACATGGCTGCAGCAGGCGTAGTGATATAACGCACTGCCCGAAAATAGTACCCTGCCATTGAAAGTAACCAAGGGGACTATTTTCGGGCAGTGTGTAATATCACTACGCCTGCTGCATCCATGTTACATCAGCAAAGTCACTGATTATTACGCCAGTTTGAAAGTAAAGTTCCTAGCCATATCTGCCTAGAAAATCGCAACTTTTTATTTTCTGTCGGTCTTAGTTTAAAAAAAGCTTTAGTTAAAAAAAAAAGAGAAGTAAATGCCACATCTAAATGATAATGATAGAGAGGAGAAATATATGTTGCTTTCATTATTAACAGGTTAACACTGTTTGATTTTGCTTATATTTTGTCTCTTTCTGATGTAGAGATGCATCTGTTCTGTTTATTAGGCATCATGGTTGGAATAGACTCATAATGTTTGTCTCTGTTTCACCCACAGAGAAATTCCAGCATCTCCGGGGCATCCAGGGGAATGTACCAAGTGTCAGATCGACGTTCCTCCCCTAGCACTGCGTAAGTCTTGAGATAGCAGAATTCTACCTATTGACTTTTTTTAACACAATATCAGTTGTTTCCAGCCACATCTAAATTGGCTGGTTTAATTAGAGATGGTAAAAGAATTAGATTTTCCCTCACAATATTATAAAAATATTCTCGTATAAGAATCGAATATAAGTTACATTTTTCTTAAGGATTATTTGAAGAAAAATAACAAAAAGTCCGAGAAAACAAGGAGGCAAAATTTACTTTTACATTACTCCACACACTCCCATTCCTTTCGATCAAATAAGGGGAAACTTACCTTGTCTTTTTTGAATAATGGTAGTCTACCCGCATTCACAAACATACAAAACGTGCTAGACTTGCGAAACATCTCAGTCTCATAAAAATTCCTCTTTTAGAAATGTCAGCCAGATAATGGCCCAATCTGAAAAACTGATGCTTATGACATCACAGGCATCTCACTGCCCCTCCACTTTAAAATAATTGGCTACATTTTTTGAGTGGCAGCAAAGTCAGCCAATCAGTAATGAGATTGCAAGTTAAGCCAGTAGGGGGAGCCATATAGGTGCAAAATGACTTAATAGAGTTAATAGAATCCTAATAGAGCTATCTGAGAGAGGTTTTTAGGAAGCTTCTAAGGTATTACAGACCCAAACAATTTTTTTTTTTGTCTACATGTCACATGACAAAACAAGGATAAATACCCCGTTCAATCATTCTATGTCACCTTTAAAGGTCCCGTTTTTCCTGTGTTTTTGAAGCTTTGATTGTGTTTACAGTGCACAATATAACCTGTTCACGGGATATTTTTCATACAATTTACTTATTTCTATAACGCTGTTTTCACCTTCGTAAAAATGGGCTGATGTCTTCCTTTGTTCTATGAAGTCCCTTCTTCAGAAAAACGTAATGAGTTGTGATTGTTTAGCTAGTTTAGTGTGTTGTGATTTGACAGCAGCTTAGCTTAGCAGAGCCGTTTAAGCCAAAGCTGGCAACTGACGTATTCCTGTTAGCGGAGTTTAGTCAAAAACTCTTTTATTGACGTCATTCAATTGGGAAGTAGAGGTCTGTAGTCCAAACTGGCCGTTCGTTGTATGCTTTGAAAGGGGAACTCTGTTAAAGAAAATATATCGCCTGGCAGTGAACTTTGAGCTTTATAATTTTGCAGGTATTACTTATGCACTAACGGCAACATTACACACCAACTAAAGTTTAAAAAATACTAATATATAATATATGACAATTTAAATAACTATAGAGACTAAACAGAATCTTAGTATAGTCTATCTCAAGTCACATATTGGTAAAATATTGTAACTTGTTTGTAATTTATCTTAAAATGTGGCACCGGACTTTTGCAGCTAAATCTCAAATAACAGAGCAGAAAGATTGCGTTTCATCTTGTTTTATCTGCTGTATGCTGGAATCTGTCTGGTTTATGTGTCTAGGAAAAAACTGTTGCATTTACCTCAGGGTTAAACCAGTCTGTAATATCTCAGACATGCAGATGGTATGTGAAAAGAGATCTTACATGCACAGATACACACACACACACGCACCAAAACAAGCGCACACAAACACACACACACACACACACACACACACACACACACACACACACACACACACACACATTCTGGTTTACATGTTTTGTGGGGACATTCCATAGACGTAATGCATTTTATACCATACAAACTGTATATTTTATTCCCCTTACCTGCCCCATTCCCTAACCCCAACCATCACAAAAACCTTTCTTGTACCTTATATTTTCAATAAACATCATCTTGTTAGATTTATAAGCTTGTTTCCTCATGGGGACATCAAAATGTCCCCACAAGGTCACAAAAACACTGGTATTCCTATCTTTGTGGGGACAATTGGTCCCCACAACGTGACAATTACCAGGTACACACACACACACACACACACACACACACACACACACACACACACACACACACACAAGAAGGACTAGGCAAAGACATTTAAAGTAAGCACTCATCACTGTCTCTTCAAAAGCTTTGGGTACTGACAGTACTTACGGTCATAAGTTCATAGCCTTATTCTTTGACATACTGTACTTTAGTTTGCCAGACAGACTGTGTGTGTGTGTGTGTGTGTGTGTGTGTGTGTGTGTGTGTGTGTGTGTGTGTGTGTGTGTGTGTGTGTGTGTGTGTGTGTGTGTGTGTTTGTGTGTGTGTGTGTGTGTGTGTGTGTGTGTGTGTGTGCTTGTGCGTGCGTGTGCGTGCGTGCAAACAGACTGTGGGTTTTAACAAATGCAAATTGTATTAATTATTTACAGTAGATGTCATGAGTTTCAAGTTATGCCACTATGCTGACTTTAGCCGGACTTAACAGAGGTCATTTAATGTAAAGTACACACATTAGAAGTCTTAAAGTTACAGCAGCCCAAACTGTTTAATTTTAAGGACCAGAGGGAGGATGGAAATTTAAGGTTAAATTATGTCTATTTATGGTGCAAGAAATTATAGAAAATTGCTTATTCACATCATGAAATAACTGGCTACTAACCAACAGCACTACATTGTATATTTGAATAAGTTTTGTTTCATTCAAATGTTTTATGTCATACAGTTTTTTTTGGGGGGGGGGGGCACGAAGGACATGCCAAAAAAATTTGATAACCATTGCCTTTAGGTACAAATAATATATACATTTGTTACCAATATGTATTCTTGAGGTACAAGTAAGAATTCTTTAGGTGCAAAGCTATACTTTTTAAAAGCCCCAGTGACAAAACCACCAGACAACAGTGTATACAATATGTGCTATATTTTGTTCAATTTTATAAATCATAATCACTAAGATTTAGTTGTTAACCAATCACTTGTTGACAGCATTGAGCATGTCTGTACACTCAAATGACATTCATTTGCTTCAAAAACAAGTAAAGTTTAATTTTTAGATATTCAGCATTTAATGTGATTCTGTAACGCACCTCTGTGTTGCTGATCTTTTAACAGGGTTATGTGAATAAATGGCACCATCTGGCTGTTGTATGTGCGTGTATGTCTGCTGCGGATGGGCAGGCATGTGCATCGAGTCATTTGGTGTACTGACATGAAAGGAAGGAGAGTGGGTTGCAGAGTCTGTCATCCCTAAATATGACATCACAGATGCCATAGGTCTTCCTCTTGAGTCAGACTAGAGAGAAAATATCAAACAGCATTTCATTATGACATAAACACCATCACTATTTACAGTATAATGACATAACATTAATCTAGAATATTTTAATACCAGTTGTTTATGCAATGTTTAAGTAATACCAGCATGTGCTAAACATTAATTTTATCTCTTGTAAATACGAAAGGAATAATTGAAAACAGACCGTCTTAATTATATAAAAAAGTGTGCATTATTATTTAATAATTCAAAGGACCAGAGTCAATTATTCTGCTTATACCACGGTTACCACAAACATTGGGTCTCATTCATTAAAGCGTAACTAAACCCCTGGTCAGAGCCTGACTCCACCCACTGGCAATATTAGAAAAATGCAAGAAAAGTGGTCAGATCCCAACGGAGATAGAGGGTACGAACTAAGCTCGTACCAAGTGTGTGGTGAGATCGTAACAAGGGCGTGGTGAGCTTGAACCTGCTTACGTCACAAGTAATTTTTTGGACCCAACATCCAATAGAAAAATTCAACTGCAGAAGCCACCGTTCAACCTGAAGAGGGCAGCACTCAGACGTTTTTACACCATATATTGTAGTATTGAAACACTTTATATCCAAATGTCAAAATACTTCCTAAAATCAATAAACAGCACTAATGAAGCATCGTTCTTACAGATAATTAACTAAAAAAGGTGGTTTAGGGTTTAGTTACTCTTTAAGCATGCTTACGCACAAATTTGTGCGTGATATGTGCGTACGGATGTTTCACAAACAAATCGTGATTCAACAAATTTTTTTGTATCAAAATGTCTTTTAAATGTACGCAAAAAAAAAAAAAAAAACTAAAACTCGTATGCAATAATCATGTACGCTAATCAAATAGGCTATAATTATAATGTGTATAATAATGTTGATATATACAATTTACATGAATATATTTTATATTACAATATTTTCTGTATTATATATTATTAAACATTATATTTTTTTATCATATTATTATTATTATTATTATTATATACATTATATTACACATTATTATAGCCTGCTTATTTTTTCTAAACAAAAAAATAAGGATTTCTTTTCGAGCTCTTTTGCTTCTATGACAAACTGCTCTAAAATGTTCTGTTGGCCGGCGCTGCAGAAAGTCCTTATATGGAGCTGATTTGGGTGTGTTTTATGCAAATTACCAACCGTGTGCATGCAGCCACTCATGAAGAACACTCCAAATTCAAAACAAGTATAAGAACAAATTCATGTGAGTACACACATGTTGTGAATTAGGCGGAAAGTTTTTGTGAGAAGTTCAAGTGTGCGTATAAATACGAAAAACATACGCAATTATTAGTGAATTAGACCCATTTCTCTTGTGGTTATTTTGAGACATTTGACCAGGCCAGATGTGCGTTTATCCAAAAATAATTCTCAATGAATCGCAATAAGCATTCAACAGCCCCGTTGTAATAATAAATACATATGAAATAGCAGATATTATTTAAAGCAGCAATCTGTAACTTTTTCCGGTCTATCAACAGCTCTCTTTACAACATGAAACTGCAGATTACTTTACATACTTTTTATATGTGAGCCAAAGGCAAACTGACCATACCATGAAATCGTACCTGGTTTTTATTAAAAACTTATCCGTTCATTACAGATTGCAGTTATAAGTTTCCCTATATGTATATAAAGTACATTTCCCCCCCTCGAGCTATTTTGTTGATTCTGACTGACCCTGGTCTGTACAGGAAGTATTTTGTGTGCTTTTTGTATTAAAGTGCTTTTTAAGACTTACACTGTCAGGAAATAAAGTAAAAAATTTGTCAATATCTGTCACTAGGGTGGTACAAAAATGTATTAGTCTACCAGGTTGTTCTGTTGACTACAGTAACACTTTGTCTCTTGAAGGCTCAGTAAAAGTCTCTGAACTGTAACATCTGGAGAGTGACTGAGTATCTGGCTGGAATCCCTAGGGGAAATTCTGTTCCTGCTATAAGCCTTAGATGAGAGCATTCCTTACCCACAATTCCATGCGAACTACAACACTGATTTAAGTTTAGTGATATCTCTTATAATGGGAAACTAGACAGCCCTATATCCTCAGGTCACGCGTGTTCATTAAAATACTTTCTTCTTTCCCAAACTTTTATGTAGATAGCTGTGACTTACTATAAGTAAAGTCCTATTTTTAAGTTGATTTCATTAAAAAGTGTGCTTTGTGTGAATCACACCAGTGGCAGACACAGGAAGTGTTCAAGGTATCACATTCATTATTTCTGGTGATGTTGGAGGAAGTTTTTTGCCTTGGTTTAGTGTTGTGAACCCCGAGCTCACACAATCATTAACTGAGGGGTGTTTTGCTTGAGAACGGCGGTGAGTCAACCATTATAAGGAAAAACATTATAAGGAAATAACCCATTACTCATTCAGGCTAAAAAATAACATTTTGTAAAGTTAGTGCTATTATTCTTTCTTACCACAATTTAAGTCTCATATTTCTAAATTAGTGGGTGTGTGTTTATGCGTTGGTAGATTGTATGCACCATATTTCAAATATGACGAAGCCATAGAAAAGCTTTGTGCATGAATAAAAATAAATAAAAAATAAAGATTAATTCAAAAGTAAAATAAAATAAAAAAAGTGCTTATATGCATAAAGGGGGTCAAATTGCTGTGATTTGTTATAAATTGCAGATTACTTTATAATTGAATCATTTAATTATTTGAAAATAATTTGTATCCGTTTCACATCGTGCCACATTACCACCTTAGTTAATCATCAATTCTTTTTTACATGTGTCAACTAATTATCAGCCAGGCCTGATTTCTATCTTATAAAAATGTTTCAAAGCATAAATACTTTCAATATTGTGGCTTTTTTCCCCCCCGCTAAACTTCCTTCTGTACACTTCTCAACAGAGCATCAGGACGGGGAAAGTCAGTGTCTCAAGGTTCAGGAGGTTATGACAGTGACAGCGTGGACCTCCATGCTCTGGAGGACTGCCCTGATGCACAGTACTATCACGTCCAGTGCCGGCTTGGGGAGGGAGGCGGAGGAGGCTACGAAAGAGCGGGCGCTTCTCGGAGTTGGGGTCTCCGCAAGCAGGCCATCCAGAACTGGCAGCGCCGGCCGTACCGGAACAGCACAGAGGGAGAAGAGGGCGACGTGTCAGATGTGGGCTCCCGCACCACCGAGTCCGAAGCAGAGCTGTGGGAGCAGGACAGGAGAGCGGAATGTCAGCAGCATGCGCCGAGCCGTGGGGGATACAGACTTTCTTCAGGTGTGTTGACTTGTGGAGGAAAGATTTTTCTGTCCGTCTTACTGTTTGTTTGCCTGATTTAGGCATCTCAGACATGCTATCGGCGTTCGAAAGCTCTAAAATGTTGCCTTTGGAGACAAAAAATAGGCCAATTCTGTAGCAAATTGCAAATGTCATTTTGTTGTATCTTACTCTGTGAGATAATAATTTGGATAACAGTTTTTCAGGCCCAGGGCTCTGGGTCTCACTGTGCTCACTCTCTAAACAATGACGATACAGTGAGGTCAAAAGATCGGGACGCCAACCGAAGGAAATTATGTCAGCATGAGCGCGAATGCCGTCAGGACAACAGGCCAGAGAGCAGTAAGAGCATGTGTCAGAAAGCCATGAGTAACGTTCAGAGTTTCCACCTACTGACTCCAAGTCAGCGTAGGAAGAGTGTGAGTAACAGTCTGCATAATCCCAAAGCATATGCATCACAAAGAATGGGACCTAGGGTCATAATATAAAGGAGACTGGGGCTAGTTGTCACAAGGGCTAGCTGCCCAAAAGCCTTTGCAAAAGTGTGTTTTCTCTAGCGGTTGTTTTGTATGTTGGTTGCAAGCCCCTAGGCTAGTTCAAGAACCTCTTTGTAAATTCAGTGTTAGATTTCAATATCGTCATATTTTGTTATAGCTGCTGGGTGAACAAATGAAGAGGAAATAAAACCACACAGCATACATTAAGGCAGTGGCTAACAATATATTAAAAGAAAATGTAGCAAAAAGCATTTCTTTCTCAGAAGATCCTAGTTTTTACCTTTTGAAATTTTGCTGCTTTATATATTGGTTTCATGTGATGTTACTTTCATGTTAACCAGGCTGTTAATAGTGTGACAACATGCCCCAGCACCTGTCAATAGATGGTTTATTACAATATTGCCAGTAAAGGTTGCTGACACATTTAACATTATTATTGAAGATCTGAAGGTATGCACCTAATAAACCTATCCAGAGAAATATTATAATTTCTAACCATCAGATTGTGCGGGAGAACATGTAAGTAGTAACCTCTGCAGGATATATTTTTATCACCTGACCATTCAGAGCTTTTTTCTTTCTTTGTAACTTCCTATCATGGGCAAGATCAAGATTGTAGATGAAGCAGTCTAGTGAAATCTCTTCCAGCAACCACCCATCAGTTTACAGCTTCTCTGCTGTTGTTTAGCACCATTTGATCTTTTTCTGATCCTATTTGGGTGACAGCTTCTGGCAGATTTTTCTTGGTAGATATATGTGTAAATTTAGGCAAATGATGCAAACACATTTTTCAGAGGCTAACTCTCTTTAGCGTAGCTTATATGACTCAGGAGAGCCGTCTGTCAGGTGGGAACTGTTAGAAAGAGATGGTTGGCTGCTAAATGCATAATTTGGAGGATGTACAACACCTGTGGGAGGGAGTGAGAACAGCCCATCCAGCCTTGGAACTATGCTTTAATGTAGTTTTGGCGCCACCATATGGACGTGTTTAGTATTGCAGCAACCTCTAATACAATTTTTCAAATATATGTGTGAGCTTTTAAAGGTGCCGTAGAATGAAAACTGTATTTATCTAGGCAAAGATGAATAATAAGAGTTCTGTACATGGAAATGAAATGTCATGAGTCTCAAACATGATTGTTTCCACCTTCTTATGTAAACCTTGTGCATGCAAAAGACAGCTGGAAAACAGGCCAATCTCAACATAACACCGATTGTGACGTTACAGTCGAGATGTACACCCCAACACTGAATTAATGACAATGATGTTTCAATGCTAAAAACAAAGTTGTGACTGCTGAGTTAGCGCTATATGCTAGTTAAAGGACAAGTTCGGTATTTTACATTTAAAGCCCTGTTTTCAGATTGTTTATGATGAAATAGAACGGTTTTGACTGAAATTTCAACATATGCGGCTGCCCCGAGAATTTTGGGGGGTTTGTGTTTCAGCTCCTACCTTTACAATGGGTTTAATGGTGCACTGGAACAATCCTTCCTAAAATGCATTAAACGTTCATTTACAAAGACGTGAAACTCACCGAGTGGTCAGGGGTGTTCACTGATATGTTCACACAAAAATCGCTGCAAAATACGCACTCCAACAGGTTTTATCGTAGTTTTTGCCAACTCCATTGACTTGTATTAGATGTCCTGTGAGGTACGGTATTACTCCGCACCGGGAACTTTGTTTCTATTCTTGCAATTGGCAATGGCAGATTAGCGCCACCACCTGGGCTGGAGTGTCTATTATTCAAGCGCTAAGCGGAAGAATGTACGGGTGTGAGGCGTTTGGAAAAATAGGTCCACAAGTTAACAACGAATGCTAAAACAGCTGTTGGAAAGCATCTTTTGCATCTTTTGAATTTAGGCTGAAGTTCTACTATTGGCGTTACAGTTATGTTTTGCAGGTCCATACTGGAAAGAAAAATACAAACATACCATTCAGAAATGTCAATTTTCAATCTCCAAACAATTGTTTATTCCTCAAAATCAGACATATAAGGTCTGTTTGCTTTGAGCTACCAGCTTATTGACTGACAGCCAATCAGAGCAGAGCTCAACATTATTATTCATATCCCTTTCAAATAAGGTAATAATGGACCATTTAATTCTAAATAGACATTTAAAAATATTTCTGGATACTTTTTGCACGTAATAGCCACATACTTTCTAAGTAGATATCAGAGAGCAATTTAACACATTATTTCAATGCATTCTTTAGCACCTTTAATGTTTAGGGACATCACAATAATTGAGGGTACTTTGTTTTCACTATAATTATGCGTTTTAATCTTTGTGTCACCTTGCTGCTATTGTATTTGCATTACATTATATTTATATAAATGTTAAAATGAGTCAAATTCAAACATTGATAAAAATGTTATGTGTTCTACATGGCATTTATATGTGAAAATAAATTGCATGTGGAGAATTTTTCAGTAGCAAAAACATTACATGATGTTACTATATTAAAAATAACAGTACCGAACAATTACAAGTCAAATAGTGACAAGCGAGTGTCAATAAAGAATTCAATGCTAATTCTCTAGCATGTTGTTTAAATGCTGTATTAATGTCATATATTACACGGCTCGTTGAAATGCTTGATTCTTATTGGCCAGACTCAAAACTATAACACAGGGTACACAGACCCTGTCATTTTTATAGGTACAGTTTAACATCACACAAAATTAAATATAAATATTATAATAATATATATGACATTATATTTACAAGTGATTACTGAAAGTAAACGTTTTGCATTTGTTAAAAATGAGCAAATAAAATATTTCAAATAAATATTTAATGCTCCTTACCTTACTTACGAGGTAAATAGGCGTGTAATAAGCGGGATAATGTACAAGCAGCCGGTTGTTATCATGAAATAAGCCCCTTAGGTTTGATACAAGACCCTCCATTTCTTGTCAGGTCCTGATCACAGTCGGGGTTTATGTAAGGGATAATGTAGAGGCAGCCGGTAGTTATTGTAGCAGCGCGTCGGGTCCTGATCACACTGTCGGGGCTTATTTCCCAATAACTACCGGCTGCCTCTACATTATCCCGCTTATTACACGGCTACTTGCCACATAAGAAAAAAAACTGGACATGAATATGAATTTGAAACATTTTATTGGCATATTTGTTTTAAATTAACATTTTTATCCTTCCGCGAAACTTTGCACAGATGCATAAAATGATCGTAATACCTTATTAAGATCCTCTGCTTTATACTTGTCTGTCTCCATTTTTTCTCTTTTAGTCAGTCTTTGAGAAGTTTTAATGCCCATTCTGTATTTTTTGTGTGTTGGCTTCGTAGCTGTCATGCTCTATTTTGTCAAGTTCAGTCTCAGTAAGCTCTCTGTGTCTTGTCGTGGTTGTCGAGTGTTTGTCACAAGATGGCGCCAAACAGACAGTAATCTTTATTGATCTTTATAGACCAATTTAGAGTAGACGTCACAGTTACGTCACTGCAAGCTGCGCGCGCAATGCGGTTGCAGAAAAACAGTGGAAATGAATTAGACACGAGTGAAAAGAGCAAGATAACTCACTGGAAAATGTCCGGTTGTGCTGTTAAGTGTCAGAATAAGAATGCCAAAAAAGATGGCTTTCATTTTTATAGAATACCATCGTCAAATACATCATTTGAAGATAAACGTAGGTGTTTATGATTACAATAAGCCCTTAAACGGACAGAATGGAGCGAGGAAATCATCTGGAAATCTTTTAATAATTAGAATAGAAAATAAGTAGAGAAGATGTCCGGTGTTCTGTCGAAGTCTGTTCCCTCCATGTGTTTCTTATAGCGTTTTTATCATGTTACAATTATAATTTATTAAGGAAGAAATAATAAAAACTGTAAAATATGAAATATTTAATAAACGCTATTATATATTATACATGTTAGTATTGCTTTTACATGTACTTTAGCGATTCAGACTGTAAAAATATTTGATTTAGCAAAAAAGAACAATACATATACATTACATACATGCATATCAGTAGCCAAGCCATTTAAACTTTTGATCTATCTAAAAAAATAAACGTAATGTGATTAAAACGCTATAAGAAACATTGCACTAAAGGGAAACATAAAGGAATCAGACTTCGACAGAACACCGGATCCATAAAAATCACGGTTTAATGCTAAAACACTTCACAACCCTACTGCGGAGCAGTCACTTTCTGCAACCAGTTTGGCTCCGCCCACAAAAAACGTCATCTCTGTTTGCAAACACGAAATTGGTCTATTGGCGCGGAGCGATTTTACTCGTGCAAGTAGTCCGGTTATGCGTTATTATTTTGGAGCGGTTATTATTTGAAAAGAACGAACCTGCAAATGTCTCAACTGACCAATCAGAATCAAGCATTCCAGAGAGCCGTGTAATAATTCTGCGATAACAACCAGCTGCTTATACATTATCCCTTACATGTGAGATATGCATTTGCCATTATTTACCCATGATTACCTAACTGCAACACAAAATAATAATTTAGCATATTGTTTTAGCAGAAGTGGATATTTTACTCAGAAAGTAACAGTACTGAAATGCATCCTGTGCTGTATTTACCAAGTCATCCAAAACCATATATAACATTTGTGGATGGAAAGAAAATATATTAATAAGACACTATTCACTAAAGATAGATATTAATAGAATTAATAAAAAAAAACAGTTTTGAGTGCAACATTCCTTTAAATGTGTTTCATCTTCTTCATTGTTTCCTTTTAATGTGTTTCATCTTCTTCATTGTTTCTTATGTTCTCGCTTTCTCGTCTCTCTGAAGGAGGATATAAGCATTGCCGACACGACAAAAGTCCCTCTAAAATCAGTGAGGTGATCAGTCCTGAGGTGCTGAAGATGCGTGCCGCTCTCTTCTGCATCTTCACCTACCTAGACACTAAAACGCTCATGCGGGCTGCCGAGGTGTGCCGGGATTGGAGGTTTGTGGCTCGCCATCCAGCAGTGTGGACCAGAGTGCTGCTGGAGAACGCTCGCATCTCTTCAAAGGTTAGCAACAGTATTCATACTAAGACTTTTTAGGTATATTTTAAATGCACCAAATGATCTAAAAACATCTTACTTCACGCTAACATTAACATTATCTGTTATTTATCTGCATTCTTGACTGGTAAAAAAGCCAAGTTGACTCTCTCTCGCTGTGTTTTAGTTTTTGTGCACGTTGTCGCAGTGGTGCACACAGACCCATTCCCTGATCCTCCAGAATCTCAAACCCAGACAGAGGGGCAAAAAGGAAACAAAGGAGGAATATCTGAAGAGCACACGGTAACCACAGCGTCCCACCGCACCTGGTGTTTATTGCACTGTACTGAACCTGACGCTGATCGCGTGGCGGCAGGCTTCCCACAGCTCCGCACACCTCCGCCTTCCCTCAGAGCTATTTTTGCACTCATTCCTGATTGCGCTTTCACGCCAAACAGATACACGCTCGCTTGCACAATCTGACACGTGTGAAGTGTTTGTCCGGCTTGAGAACGGAGCAGAATGAGATGCCTGTTAATTGCTCTGCTAATTCGCCTCATCCGGAGTGACAGTCAGAAGCCCCTGGAGAAGTGTGTTTGCAATAGACACATTGGAGATACATGTTAATAAAAATTCTGACTGTCATGTATGCAATTTTTTGGTTTTGTAAAGCACAAGAGGAGAAAATTAGTGATCGACACTGTCAGTCCTCATTAACTTATAAAAAGGCAGTTATCAGCATTTTTTTTAATTTGCATCCCGTGTTAGAAGTCCAAAGGTTTTGAACGACATGAATGATGATGTGTAAATGACAAGAAGACCTAACTTAAAATATACAAATGCTGGCTGAACATAGACCTTTACATTTTTTGTTTAGTGGCTGTCTTGAGGAGGGTCTGGAGGCCTTGCTGAAAGCTACTGGCAGTAATCTACTCATCCTGAAGGTGTCTCATTGTCCCAATCTATTGACTGATCGCTCGCTGTGGTTGGCCAGCTGTTATTGCCGAGCGTTACAGGCCGTCACATACAGGTTGGTCCACAAGGGGTCACTAAATTACTTATATTTTGCTAAATTTGTGTGCATTAAGCATGCGTTTTTATATAGAGCGACTTTGTATTCAATCGATACGTTTATTTGATCATTATGTGCATTCTCTGGAATTGAACCCATGACTATTGCAATGGTATGTATAACTGGCTCAGACAACCAGTTTTCATACATAACAACTTTTCAATGCCACTTGAATTTTGTACTTGGGAGAAACAAAGTCACACTTATTTATATTTGTGCCTTTTGAAATGTATACATATACACTATTAACCATATAGATCCCATTACGTAGAAAGGATCATTGTTATCGTGTCTTGATATTCTGTTACTACAGACCGATCAAAACTGGGAATGTAATGACAGGAAGAGAAAGATCAGGTCTGAGTCTCACACTGGTTTTTCAAATGTCATATGTGTGTTAGGAGTGCCACAGACCCTGTTGGACAGGAGGTTATCTGGGCATTGGGAGCTGGTTGCAGAGACATCATTTCACTACAAGTGGCACCATTACATCCATGGTAAGACAGAATACAGAAAAATCTTTTTTAAAGACAGTCACATATATGTGATCCTATCTGTGAGATCCAGGCTAAAGTCTCATTGAATTATGAGAGTATAGGGGCATCAAGTTTGTTTTTACTCATTGATTTCACACGGGGTTTCAATCTTTGACATTACCTTACTCAGTCAATATTAATGATATCAGTGTTATATTTTCACAGAATGTAAATTATAAAAATACTTTAGCATCGACTGTGTCACATATTTGCTGTTTTGTTTAACTCATTCCCTGCCAGCCATTTTTTGAAAAGTTGCCCCCCAGCATTTTAGTGATTTTCACAAAAGTTTCACAAAATGCCAAAAATCCTTTCCAGGAATTTTTTTTCTAAAAATATATAAATATACAAATATATCAAATGAAAGAACAGACCCTCTGCTTTCAAACAAACAATAAACAAACAAACCAAACGGGTTAAAATTTGAAATTTTCTTAAAAAATACAAATTTTTTTAGCAAAAAGTTAAAATAATTGCATTTTTGTGAAGGAATTTTGTTCGAGATCACAATCAGAACGATTATCAAAACAGTTTAAAATTAGTAAATACTTTTTTGCTTCAGTTTTTTTGTGGATAAGCACGGTATTACAGATTATGGGCCAATCTCATTTCTTTGTCTTACCCCTTCCCCTACCCCTTCGTCTTTCTCTTGCCCCTCGAAACCAAGTGAAGGGAAAGGGCCAAATCGTTCCTCTAAAAATGAGATGCCACGCGATTACCGTTTGCGTCATCTCCCCTTGCCGCTAACTGGCTGCTGTGTCAACAGAGGCGACAACTTGACATAAACAAAGAAGATGCTGTCTCAGGTTGTGATATCGATTGCCTGAGCTGAGCTCAACAAATAGTGCATAACTTAGCTGCTAGCTAGCGGCTTAACTAGCGATTCAAAACAAAAAATGCTTGAACATTTTATTAAAAGTATCATAAAACATGAGTGTCATAATAAAATATCAATTAAACCACTGAAAATAAAATTTCTTACATTCGTGCGACTAAAAAATGCCGTAAAAAATGTTGATGCCGGTAATCCTGAGAAATTCCCACGTTAACGTTTACCCCTCTCTTTCAAGTGTGGTCCTTATTACACTTTGTTTCAAGGGCTATGTATCCCTAGCCCTTGATCAAAATGATAATTGAGACGCCACTTCCCCTCACATGGACGCGCAAAACCGAAGTCCTTAGCAACTGCATTCACTCCCAAAAATAAAATTTGATATATTTATGGGAGGAAAACTATTATCTATTATTCATAATATACTATTTTTTTTGCAGCCAGCAGCCAGCACGCTTCAGTAACAGGTGCCTACAGACGATTGGCAGATGCTGGCCACACCTACGAGCTCTGGGTGTGGGCGGGGCAGGCTGTGGCATACAGGGACTGGCTTCTTTGGGTAAGTTAGAATGAAATGAGTGCTTCCCTTCATTTTCTACTAAATCAAAACATTATTATTCATAAAGCTGTTCTCAGATCAGCACTACATGGCTACTCTATATCCTACTATCTAGACATTAAAGGTGCAGTGTGTAAATTTTAGCGGCCTCTAGTGGTGAGGTAGCGAATTGCAAGCAACAGCTCAGTCCACAGCTCACCTCTCGCTTTTGAAACTCATAGAGAAACTATGGTAGCCGCCACCGGAAAAACAGGTCATCAACGGAGACAACTTAAGTAAAAAAGTTTGTCCGTTAAGGGTTTCTGTAGAAACATGGCGGCACAAAATGGCGACTTTCACGTAAGGGGACCCTTGGTGTATGTAGATAAAAACGTCTCATTCTAAGGTAATAAATACATAATGGTTCATTATAAAAAGGTCTTTATACATCCCTGATAATATAGTTTTGTATATTATTTTGCATTTCTGTCAAGAGTTCCTTTCAAAAATTACACACTGCACCTTTAACTAAAGAGCGTGTACATGCTATTCGCATGGCGCCGTGGGACACAGAGATACATAGATAAAACTTTAACAATAACATGCTGCTATGATTAAACCAGAGGAATGTGTTTAATTGACTGTAAATAAATGTTTTCAACAGCTTTTAAGTACTGTACTGTACCGACTAAACTTACAGAATGGTTTCAACCTTTATAAAAACCACAAGACTTCCCGACTGCATTTAGCTGTTATAAAAAAATCATCAGAGTCTGAATCAATGATTTTCTTGGTTTTCTTTTTGTGCGTGTCTTCAGCGAGGAACTGCATGAGACTGCAGGTATTAGAGTTGGACCACGTCAGTGAGATAAATCAGGAAGTGGCTGCTGAGATGTGTCGTGAGGGACTGAAAGGTCTGGAGATGCTGGTGCTCACATCCACTCCTGTTACTCCTAAAGCCCTGCTGCACTTTAACAGTGAGTCCAAATGCTGATTCACATACTGATTCGTCATCTGTACTTTATTTATCCTTAACTAGTTACGTCAAACATCAGCCTAATTAAATCTTGATGTCAAAGATGTTTTAAACACTCAGGGGCGGTTTCCTGGACAGGGCTTATTAATTCAAAAACATCTTGCAATGATGTATCTTAACATATATCAGTACTGCTGTTTGGTCTCAATATGCTCACCAGTTTTTTTTTTCGCTGTAAAAATGTCCTTATACACAAGGCTTCAACTAAACCCTGTCTGGGAAACTACCGCATTTTTTAATTATAATTTCAGTCAATTTGCTGTTTGTCCTAATTTTTTGATTTGTTTTTGACATAATTTCAAGTGGCATTTCAAAGTAGTTTCTTAAATAAAAAAATCTCCTCATACTATCACGCTATAGGTAATTTTGTTACCTTCGTTTTATCACAATATTTGTTTCAGTGTTCAAAAGCTTTGTTCAGAGAGCAAATATGTTCAAATATTTGGCATATCCAACCCAAATCTGTCTAGTTTTTTATAATCTAGACAGCATGTTGAATATTCACAAACATGTATCTGATTGTGAGAACTAATTTGGATCGTTAGAAGTTGGGCCATGTTGTTAAATGCTAATCCTGTTTTCTTTTCCGGAGCAGAAACAACTGGATCTTCGATAGCCCCATCCTCGTGGCATTCCTTGTAACAGGAAGTGAAGAGAGGACGTTTTGATGAAGGGGGGAGATTAGCATTTTTGATTAAAGATTAATTTAAGGGGGACTTAATTTTATAGTTTTTAATTTCAATATCATTGTGATTTTAATACAGCTGAATTTCACCAGATATTAAGAATTGGAGCTTTACATTTTGAGTCATAAAATACTCCCACACTTCCTGTGAAAGAAACCCTCTTCTTTTTTTCCTCTGCCCACTCTCTTCTCTTTTCACAGGTGTGTGTCGTAACCTAAAGTCCATTGTAGTGCAGATTGGTATAGAAGACTACTTTGAAGACCCCAACAGTCCTGAGGCCAGAAAACTGTTTGATGAAATGGTGAATAAGCTCCAGGTATGGGATCATCAAAGCAGATGTTTTCTATTTTCAGGTCTCAGAAGTGAAGGCCAACGAAAAACTGCTCAGTGCAGGACTAAGGGGCAGATTTACCAACAGCTTGCGCCAGCATAAACCATCATTTTGTCAATAAATGACGACTGCCAGGGTTGGATCAGTAGCACTGCGGTCTAGTTATTATCTTATTGCATATGCATTTCTAGGAGTTTCCGTTTCAGACGCAACGTTTTTAGGAGGAGATTAATTAAAGTATTCATGCAACGTAATTTACTAATGTTGGCGTGAGTGGTATGAGTGGTCCTTTTAAATGCAAATGAGTTGATCTCTGCACTAAATGGCAGTGTCGTTGTTGGATAGTGCAGGTATTATCCCCTTCTGACATCACAGGGGGAGCCAAATTTCAATTACCTATTTTTTCACATGCTTGCAGAGAATGATTTATTAAAAATAACTAACTGGGTTGTTCCTTTTCACATTTTTTAGGTTGATACAAGCACTGGGGACCCAATTATAGCACTTAAACATGGTTTTTAGATTTTCATGATATGTCCCCTTTAATATCTGTCTAAAACAAAAAACTTGTGACTTTAATTTAAACACAATTACAGGCTGTGAATCAGAAATCTGAGAATTTCCTAGCAAAGTTGGAATGCCTTGGGACATTACAGATTGAGGCGCTTAACTCTTTCGCCGCCATTGACGAGATATCTTGTCAATCAAAAGAAAATTCTTCCCTGCCAATGACCAGATTTTCCGTCTTTCCGCAATACCGCTATTATCCACCAGGTGGCCGCAACTTTTTAAACCCGGAAGTATTGCCCTATGGCAAGCGGCTGCATGTCCGTGTCTGTTTTAAATATCGCTCTGAATGGGATCTCTATGAAAAGTCCGTCACAAATATGGAATTATCTCTGCTTTTTGCTCAAAATGTGGTGTTTTTGCAGAAAGCTACCCATATTCAAAAGCTGATTACAAAAGAACCACTGAAGGTAGGATGAAACGTTTTTTTTTTTTTTTTTTTTGAAAGCAGAGGGTCTGTTCATTCATTTGGTATATTGTATGTTTATATATTTAAAGAGTAACTAAACCCCAAACCAACTTTTTTTAGTTAATGATCTGTAAGAATGATGCTTTATTAGTGCTGTTCATTGATTTTAGTAAGTTTTTTTGACATTTGGATATAAAGTGTTTCAATACTACAATATATGGTGTAAAAACGTCTGAGTGCTGCCCTCTTGAGGTTGAACGGTGGCTACTGCAGTTGAATTTTCCTATTGGATGTTGGGTCCAAGAAATGACTTGTGACGTAAGCAGGTTCAAGCTCACCACGCCCTTGTTACGATCTCACCACACACTTAGTTCGTCCCCTCTATCTCCGTTGGGATCCGCCCACTTTTCTTGCATTTTTCAAATATTGCAGTGGGTGGAGTCAGGCTCTGACCAGGGGTTTAGTTACGCTTTAAAGAAGAACATTTTCTGGAAGGCATTAAACTTTGGTGAAAATCATGAAAAACGCTGGCGATGAAAGAGTTAATTAGGCAGGTCTGGATCGGCGATCTCTTCAGAATTGAGAACGAACTTTGTAACTATGCAGATCTTATTCATGCACAAACAGCCAAATAACCCACTATATAAACATGAAATCATATTATTTGAACCTCTTAAACGTATTCTGATTGTGCTTGAAGGGGTCTTTGATTGGATGAAAGGTGTTGGAGAACATTCTCAAGTTGTTTTTTTTTTTTGCTGTTGCTGCTTGTGGCGCTGCAAGAAATAACAGGTGGATGACATCAAAGTACCGTGAGAGCATTTCGATAGCAGTCGTCTCTGTATGACTTCTTGAATAGCTCTGGTGGGATTTTGATGTTATCTGCCGCCTGGTTCTTGTGGCACCACATTTAGTTGAAAAGCCTCTAGTATCAGTCACTGGGTAGATCAGCGTAGCAGTCAAAAAACTCAAAAAGCTCAAAATATGGGACGTCCCGGATAGTACAGGACAGTTGGCAACCCTAAACACAACTGTGCGGAGAGGTTTGGCAGCCAGGCAAGATTCAAGGACTAACATTGTATACATTTATTTTACACAGTGACATTAGGTTATAGTTGGTATGCTTTAGATATGATATATGAACAAAGGTAATTTACTTGTCATTTTGTTATCAGAACTAATGCCAAGTGGATGCAGAATTTCCGGTATCGGTTTCGCCCCAAAATTTTCATTCCGGTGCATCACTAATGAGGAACCATGAGTCAAATGAAAGTGATTCATCTCATGCATATGGTTTCTTTGAGGGCACCGGAAGCTGCCTCCTCTCTGCCTCTAGATGAGCTGGAATAGGAAGGGAAGCAGGTGGATTAGCCCACATTAAAATTCGAGTTGAAAGTTACTAACAGCAAACAGTGCTGAAATAGGTTGCTGTGGATGGCAGAGTGCATTGCTCCCTCTTGTATCAACTTTCTTAACAAGTACAAAATATATATGTTGTGAGAGCTGTGACCATAATTGTATAGCCTCAGTGATTTAAGCTGTGTATTTTAAAAAGGGGTCATGCAATGCCTTTTTTATTATTTTGTACTATTATCTGTGATCCACTTATAGAGTTAGAGAGGTTTTCACCTAAAAACGCGGATATTTTCCACTCTATTTCCACTGCCTTGATCTTTAAACACTGTTTTTGGGCATTCCGCATGAAAGACACCCACTGCTATTATTTGGTAACAGTGTTATATAATACCTGGTCTATAACAATGCAATAGTAAGACAGGATAAACAAAAACTTTACTCACAGACATGTGTTGCCCTGTTACAAACAAATCCGAAGAAAAATGTAGAGAACAAATGGACAGTGTCTTACTAACATAATAAGAATCTGTTTTGTAATGATCAGCCCTATTAACTGAGTTACAAAAGTTAAAAGTTTGAAATTAAATTAGTTAAAAGGATGAGACAAAAGAAATAAATTAAATAAGAATGGTGTATTTACAATATACACAATAGAATAACAAATCTAAAAGTCCAAGTGTGTTAAAAGTCCAAAGTATAATGTGTCCACCGTGTCTACAATCTAGTGCTTTCAAAAACCTGCATGGTGAGGCTTTTGAAACATTCACCAATTATGTGTTTCGAATCATTGGTTCGGAGCGTGATTCAAACTCGACAAGTCACGTGATTTTATCAAACAAGGCATTGTTACGTCATAACAATTTGGAAACGTTTCGAAACTCTAATGGTTCACCACTAGGGGGTGTTGATCTAAATATTAACTTACGAATCAGTGTCTATTATGCTTCACTAATTTCGGGTCTGTTTTAATATTACGAATGCTAATTTTGCATTTAAAGGGGACATATCATGAAAATCTGACTTTTTTCATGTTTAAGTGCTATAATTGGGTCCCCAGTGCTTCTATCAACCTAGAGAATGTGAAAAAGAACAACCCAGTAACTTAGTTTTGGTAAACCACTCTCTGCAAGCATGTGAAAATAGGTCATTGGAATTTGGCTCCCCTTGTGATGTCAGAAGGGGATAATACCACCCCAATCTGCACTATCCAACCACAGCACTGCCATTTAGTGCAGAGATCAGCTCATTTTAAAGGACACACCCAAAACAGCACATTTTTGCTCACACCTACAAAGTGGCAATTTTAACATGCTATAATAAATTTTCTATATGATATTTTGAGCTATAACTTTATATGCGTATTTGGGGACACCAAAGATTTATCTGACATCTTATAAAAATCTCGTGAAATGTCCCCTTTAAAGTGTTTTGTATAATGAGTGACATTAAAAACCAAGGCCGATTGTTTGGGAACATTTTGAGAACTTGAAAAACCATATCATTAGGTCTATGTAATCACCTGAAATACCACAGTAACACTAATATTTTATGATATTATAAATTATATTGAAAGCATTACACTGTTGTGAACATATTTGCAATTGTTTGTAGAAAGTGATTATGTTTGGGCCAATATCTCGTTGCCTTTACACACATTTTGACCAGCAGGTGTCGCCAGTGTGTATGGTGTTTGGAACGTTCGAAATAGTGAATCATTTTGCGAAGCAGTTGGTTCAATTGATTCAAAGCTTCGAAAAGCTTTGTTTCTACGATCACTAATACAATCCAAGAAAAGTGTTATTTAAAAGCATCTGGAATGGAAAGTCCAGTTAAAGAAATTCTAAGGGGCGGTTTCCCGGACAGGGCTTATCATAGTCCCAGGCTAAATTGCATGTTTAAGCTGCTTTCATTTAAAAAAATCTTGTCCTGTTTAATTTTAACAGATATCAGTGACATTGTCTTAAGATGCACACCTGTAGTGATGTTTGTTAAAACTTCTTAAATGACCTAATAAATTAAACTAAATCATGTCTGTGAAACTAGCACCAAAAGTATCATGGTTGAGATTTAAAAATAAATACATTTTGTGTTATTTAAAGAAATAGATTACCTAAAAATTATGAAGGGGATCATTTCAACACATGCTAATGTATTTTTGTTGTCCGTCTCTCTCAGGCGCTGAAGAAGAGACCTGGTTTCTCCAAAATCCTTCATGTAAAGGCTGATGGCTTGTGCTAACTCTGCTGGGTCGAGGTCAGAGCCACCTGAAGGTTCACTGTTTATTTCAAACCGATCGAGTCATCGTGTCCTCCGTGAAACGAGGAAGAATCAACACGTCCTCTTCAGTTTGAACACCAACCACCAGTCAATCATATCGAGATGGGGGAACATCTGTTTGATTAGATGTGAGGCAATCAAATACAGGAGTGTGTAGACTGTACCTAACCAAACTTTGAGAAAAGCAGTCAGACAGTGTTCTCCTTCTTGCCAAACAAACGAAACTTCAAGAAGATCTCTGACTATGTCTTCTCTCCCTTCAGAGCACAGAGCTGCAGGTGGGGGATGCCTTGTTTTGCAACCTGCAACGTAAAATCAACGTTAAATCCAAACAGCACAAATTTAAAATGCACATTTATGTTGGGGTAAGTTATACAGCTGTGTGTTTGTAAATGTGTGAGTGGCTTTGTGATAAACGCGATTGCTTCCCCAAGACCTACAAGAAGACAGATAAAGTTATTAGTGTTCACTTTGAACTGAACGCATCGGTCAACCATATTACCAGGACAATTTCAACATAATCACCAGCTTCGGACATGGCTTACCGATATCCTTGTCTCCATAGAAACTACTGTTACATACAGCTATCACGTGTCCATAGCAGGAGTACAAATATGACTGAAGAAGCCAGTAACCATGAAAACTTCGTCCACCTGCAAGATGTTCATTCATCAGCTCATCTGCACCATGTGTGTCACCATTCAGTCCTATTGCCAAGACCAGAGTAACTCGAGGTGTTTTTGCTTTCATTTTTGTTGATCTGTTGTGCTTCAACAGGATCATAGAAAGCCCTAATGTGCCATCTATAGGTGTAGTGTGTTCTTGCTTTATTTTTAAGTGAATCAATTTATTTAAACCCAATGTGCCATTAGTGAACTTTATCATTGGAACCTAAACGGTTTTTAGGTCATGCCAGGTGTGCGCTTATCTAAAGGGATATAAGGGCAAATTCATGTAGTGAGGTGCCATGGTGCTGTTTCATGTTTGACTCCATTCGTCAATATATCTCATTCTGTGTAACTCAGGCAGGTGCTCCTGATGAACACTCATGATGTGCTCGATTTTTGCAAAGGGTGCCATTTAACTGCTGTAAACATGAACGACACTGATTAGAATCATGAATTATGAATGTAAAACATTGCTTAACCGAATAATGGTGTTTTTTACACTTGGGCTTTTGGTTCGGCAAGCGGTTGGTTTTGATTTGATCGGTTGGTGTAAAAGCAAGTGAGACACGCTTTGAGTCCGGGGTGGTCCATGGTGATGTGAATGGCATATTGTTTGGAATTAGTATGACAGCTTTTCGTCTTAAATGTTAAAGGTGGATTCCTATCGAGGTACAACCTTTGCATGCTCCTGGTCACATGTATTCATTTCTCTTGCACTTTATTTTACAGTATGTGCACTTACTGTGTGTTTACCCAACAAAACACTGGTGAATCCTTTTACCTATTTTGTTAAGATTAGGGTTAGATACACACTGTTACAGATTTATACACACGGTAGTGTGCACATGTAACAACTGGACTGTAAAATAAAGTGCTGCCCTAATTTCTCATAGCATGTGTTAGAATATTTGCCATTGGAAAGCATTCTTCGCATCTCTTCTGCAGCAGACAACATAGGGTGCATGCAAGTTTTGTTGACAAATCAAAAGCATCATTTCCTTATAAGTGGTTTCTTGGCTATGGGGGTAAACAGCTACAGCTGGTACTTATGATGCAAATGGACACGAAGAATGGGGACGGGGGAATATTCAAACTCTGGTATGGACCATTCAAAGACGTGTACAACTAGACAGGACAAAAAAATCATATTTCAGACTCTGAAATGATTTCACTACTGATATTTTTGTGTAAGGCTCTGGCTTCAGGGTAGGGTTGCACCAGCCATTCGTAAGTTCTTTCTTAAACTGAAATGTAAAGTCCTAAAGTAGCCCACTAGCTAGTGTGTACACTTACCCCTCTAGGACCCACGGGGTCAAATATGGCAAATGTTAATTGCTGCTATCTAAAATCTTCCTGGGTTCTCCAGGGTTAAATGATTTGTTGGTTCTACTTAAAAAGTAATTTACCTGCTTGCCTTAAAATTTTTAATTAATTCAATTTAGAAAATATTAGCTCAAAAATGTTTTGTAAAAATTGTTGTGTAACTAAGATTTTTTTAATTGAATTATCTCAGAATTTTAGGGCAACCAGGTAACTTACTTTTTTAAGTTGAGCCAACTTTTTTTAAAGTGAGGTCAAAAGTTTGGAACCACTTGACTGAAAAGTCTCTCATGATCTTAAAAATATTTAAATCCAAAGGTGTACTGTGTTTAAATGAAATTACTTGAAATGACTTTAGTAGACAAAAATAAATTTAACATTAGATTAAATAATTAACATTTTATTTAAAAATATATAATTTTCAAATAGATGTTATTTTTATTTTATTTTATTTTTAAAGCAGCCAATAAACTCCTTCGATATTATTCACATTTCATCTAAAGGCTTCTTGAATCCTTAAGAAGCTTTTTGATAAAATGCCATGAGTAAGAATTTGCAAATTATACGATAAAATATATCAGAGTTTAGAATTTTTTTGGGATGCTTTTAGTCATAACACAATTCCTCACAGTTATATTTTTGTTATGTTATAGCTTTGATGAGTTTTTTACCGAGCCCCTAAGGTGACATTGGAGTAAAAAAATCTAAAGTTTAGTTTCATGTGCTCACGTGAAACTTTCATGTGCTCACGTGAAACTTTCATGTGCTCACGTGAAACTTTCATTTGCTCACGCGAAACCTTCATGTGCAGATTTTTTTTTAAAGTTTAGTTTCGCGTGCTTGCTTGAAACTATTGCGCGCGCACGTGAAACTTTCGCGATAGTTTCAGGTGAGCACGCGATAGTTTCACGTGCTCGCGCGATAGCTTCACGTGAGCACGCGAAACTAAACTTTAAAAAAAATTCTGCACATGAAGGTTTCGCGTGAGCACATGAAAGTTTCACGTGAGCACATGAAACTAAACTTTTTTTTTTTCTCCATGTCCCCTTAGGGGCTCCGTAGTTTTTTATTATTATAAATGTGAAAAAATATATAAATAAAGAATAAGGAATTGTTTCCAAACTTTTGACCGGTAGGGTAACTCAGTTGCAACATTTATTCTTAAAATTGACATAAATTTTTGTTTTAAATCCTTGATTTAAACTTTTTTTGCCTTACAATATTGCATTATTGTTAATAATGTAATAGGTATTTTAATTCCAACAATTGCTATTTCATTCCAACTATTATTTAATGATGCAAAGCAAAACAATTTAACACTGCTAAAGTTGTAACTTGGAACTCATTCCCCGCCAACTTATTATTATTATTTTTTATAATATATAATTTTTTTTGTGATTTTCACAAAAAATTCATAAAATGCCTTCCAGGAAAAATTTCTTTTAAAAATATATAAACATACAAATATATCTGATGAAAGAATAGACGGACCCTCTACTTTCAAACAAACAATAAACAGGCAAACAAACAAAATGGGGGGAAAAACGCTTCATTCTATCTTTATTTTTATTTTTTTTATAAACTCTTAAATATGGGTATTTTTCTTCAAAATACATTTTTTTAACAAAAATCTGAAATAATTGCATTTTTGTGAAGGAATATGTTAGAGATCAGATTCATAATGATTATCAAAACATTAACGGAGTGTAAAATTAATAATTTTTGCTTCAGTTTTTATAAATTGGGTAAGAGTGGATAATCACGGTAATACAGATATAAAACCTCATCAGGAACACATTTTTTTTTACACAAATGTTTTCTCTTAATTGACGAGATTACTCGTCAATGGCAGGGAAAGAGTTAAGTTCAAACTAGGCTAAATTGTTACTTGCGCACAGCTGGTACAACATGCCACAGTTGGATAAAACTATATATAGCCATAACAGGCCAGTGCAATTACAACACACTACAGTAAAATCAAAATGTGTTTATAGACACTTGATGGTTGCAAAAAGGTTTGCTGTGAACATTAAGAAATTAAATGCGTTTTACATATGAACTACCTTTCTGATAACATACCATTATTGTAATGTTTCTTAAACAAAAAAAACCTGCTGATGCAATAATACAAATGAAAGTAATGATTTCTGCCGCTCTCAGTGCTATACCACTTACCCATCAGGCATTGCTGCTCGCCTTGGCCAGTCTGTGAGCTTAAATTGTTTCTTAAATAGCTCTAGTCAAGGCGAGCACTTCCATGGTGCAATGTTCTTCTTCATGCCTTAAAATACATCCTGGGGCTTCATTTGCCTTTTGAGAGCAGTTGGCGAAGATGAATGCATTGCATTTTAAATGATTTTTGCTGAAATTTGCAACATGATGTGGAGCTGAATGGAAACCTTAAAATATACTGGAACCTGCCCACAATACCATATAATGACTTAATGAGTGTGCTGGCACTCCTGTCTTCTTGAGGACTCTAAAATCTGTATGTATATGCTGTTTCTATAAGAAAAGGAGTTGTACATATTTGAAATGTAAAATAAAGAAAGAGGTCATCTGTAGTGTTTAAGAGTATCGCGAAAGATTTCCCGTGTGGTGCCAGATGAAACGTGACTTTCAAAGTTGCAAAGCAGTATGCTGTGTATGATAGATGCTTTATATCGAATGTGTATCAGAGTCTTATAGAAATGGAAATAATTTAAAAAGAGAGTACAGTTTATCAGCTATTTATTTCTTTAAAAGAGATGTCTATGATGATGGCATGTTTGTGCTAAAGCATTATATATCATGATGCCTTTCAATTGTTCTGCTGTAGATGTTATTAGATTATTAGAGATCTGAGCGCTCCGGATTACTGCTTGCTGCCTTTCATTTTTAGACTGAGCAATCGTCGCACCATTACAATAATAAAGTAATTGCTGATGTTTAGTATTAAGCTATCATATCGGTGTTATCATTTCTTTAATGTTAACCTCTTTGAAGAATTGGACTTGGATGTAATGCACTTTTCTTTTAAGGCAGAGCTCTTCTGTGATGGTTTGTGAATCATGTGCAATTTACCAGAAGACTATCAGCTTTTCATGTCAAATGTTCAGTCTGTTTTTGTGACTTTTAATTGGAGTGGTCCTATTTGATGCATAGCATTAACCTGCCATATAAATAAATGGTATTATTCAAATATTAATGTAATGCTTGGTCATGTGAACATTTTATTACAGCTTTATTTATTTATTTTGATTTTAGTATGTGGTATGATGTGTGGAGCATTTTGAATATGAAAACTGATTTGACCAAATTGAAATGAAAGCACTTATTTTTTATCTGAACTGTGTGACCGCTTGAAAATTTAATGGAATAGATATAAATGGGATTTGAGCAAAAATATAAATTTGTGTTTGTTTGTTTAGTTATTTAAACCGACAAAAATTATTTCTAGCTGTGGAGGAATAAATCTTATAAAACACAATGCCACGTTATCCAGGGCGACTTTGAGCACTCAGAAAGATATAGATAAATCCATGATATAACCAGTTGTTTTTCTACCGCAACAACTTGAAGCAATCAGTTATAGTGGTGTTCGCTATTGTACATGCCGGGTGTTGTGACATTTCATGTGTAGCTGTAATTGTAACCATTGCAAATTAGCAAACTACTGTATTATTACGAGTGTTTCAAAAAGACTTAAATCTGCAAACAATGATTACTATCATCATTTAAAGTTTTTAAGTTTTGTGAAGAACAATAAAAAATGCCAGGATATGTGCAAGATAGAAATAACATATTTAAACTCCACAGCAAGGGATAACAACACAAATGTATACGTTTCTGTATTATAATTGAGTCTAAACACCTCTCATTTGACAATTTTTAATTGAATCTTTGTTTTGCTAGATTTGTCTTTTTTGAAACTCTTAGTTTTTAGTTTTTTAGCTAAGATGTATTTAGCAGCTTGACATTACCTCTTACACTCTTGCTTGAATGAATGATTGTATTTTTGTTCACGTTGAATTGCTTTCATGCATTACCTCAAACGTCTTCGGGCAACAAAATGTGAATTGTGTTGCTTTTTATATACCAAGAGACAAGTGAATTGCATTGACCTTCTTTAATGAATACCCTGCATATCGTGTTTCATTGCACACAAAGGCAATTCATTACCCAAAGTTATTCGGTTTAATATTTATTGATAAGTGTTCATGTTTAAACACTCTTTGGCTGTGGAAACAACTTTATTTTTAATTATTTGTATCGTTGTGGTCTGCTTAGTAGCTTTTCTTATTGTCTGATCAGTTTGCGAAAGCTATAAATAAGAGTGTGTTGGATTTGTTTACATTCCCAATCTCATGCCATTTTATTCTAAGCATAATCCTATGAGAAGTTATTATATAATAAAACTTATGAGTTATAATAAAAACCTGATACATATATCGTGTGAGACCTTTGCATTTCATGTGTCCAGTAAGATTTAAACGCAGTCTAATTTAAGATTGTTGCAGTAAAAAAGCACCATTCACATATGAACACATGAAACAATTTCCCCTTTCAAGTGTTGTCTCTGTGATAAAATGTAAATCTAATACAACTAAATGATGTAATACAATTTGATAATTTTTAGCAAATATTTCCTAGTGTGGGCCATACATTGTGTACAATACTTCTGTTCAGTGTCTTTTTACATGATTAGTCTTTAAAATTTATAATTTTCATATTTAATACAATTTACAAAAAACACATTCTAGCTTGTCCACCAGAGGCCAGTAGTGTACAGCTTGCGTGTATGCTTATGTATATAAATCGAGTGATCCATCAATCCATTCTCTATACTCTTTAAATATCTAGTTAACGCAGAAAAACAACCTGGACAAGTGGAAAGCCCCTTGGCATACAAAAAGAGGCTGATTATTCAGACTGATATCTGCTTATACCAATAGTTTGGTGGTTATATAAACTGGCATTACCAAAATTCTGAAGATGGCATTTTCTGAACATTATTCATTCAAAATGACAATTAATACTGAACATTAAACTAGTGATGTTTCTTTAAATTTACACAGAGCTCAAATTTATTGCATTTTCCTAATCTATTTTGATTGACAAGATATATCAATCGTGACTATCGGCTGTTTTTAAACTATCTTCGGATTGTGTGAATAATTGCTTTTATGGACTGATAAGGATTATTGGCCGATATATCGATGCATCTCTAATAATAATAATGCTGCTAAATAAAAATGTAAGCAAATAAGTGTTCTATAACTGTATTTGTTTCCATAACTGTTTACATATAAACCTGTAGTTGCAGACATCATGTTTGCAAAACTCACATCCTTTCTCATAGCCTGTATTATATAAACATAAATTTTCAAATGGAATTTCCCTTCAGAAAGGAACCCATAGCTGTGTGTGTGTTTATTTGTGTGTAAAAGGCAGCACTTTCAAGCCCTTGCTCTCTTATCAGCTTATCTAAACTTGTAAAGTAATTGATAAGCCGGCAGGTGATAGGCAGGGAGTATAAAGTAGGTTAGTAGGACAACGTAAGCCAGTGTAAACATAATGTGAGTGGTGCTTGCCCATATGGACGGTTGAGTTAAAGGAATAGTCAATTTTCTTAAAAAAAATCCAGATAATTTACCCACCACCATGTCATCTGTCGTCTTTTTTTGTTCAGTCGAGAAGAAATTATGTTTTTTGAGGAAAACATTGCAGGATTTTTTTAATTTTAATGGACTTTAATAGAGCCCAACATTTAATACTTAACTCAACACTTAACAGTTTTTTTCAACGGAGTTTCAAAGGACTATAAACGATCCCAAACGAGGCGTAAGGGTCTTATCTAGCAAAACGATTGTCATTTTTGACAAGAAAAGTAAAAAATATGCACTTTTAAACCACAACTTCTCGTCTAGATCCGGTCCAGCGTGACCTAACGTAAATGCGTAGTGACGTAGAGAGGTCGCATGTTACATATATGAAACGTACATTTGCAGACCATTGTAAACAATAAACTGACACAAAGACATTAATTAGTATCATTCCACATACAACAACGTCGGAACGGTCCTCTTTCTCAACACTTGTAAACACTGGGGCAGTTTCGCATTCGTCCTCTGTGACCTCTTGACGTCATGACGTATTGCGTGGGGTCATGCTGGCACATCACGACCGGATCTAGACGAGAAGTTGTGGTTTAAAAGTGCATATTTTTTTTCTTGTCAAAAATGACAATTGTTTCGCTAGTTAAGACCCTTATGCCTCGTTTGGGATCGTTTATAGTCCTTTGAAACTCCGTTGAAAAAAAACTGTTAAGTGTTGAGTTAAGTATTAAATGTTGCGCTTTATTAAAGTCCATTAAAATGAGAAAAATCCTGCAATGTTTTCCTCAAAAAACATAATTTCTTCTGGACTGAACAAAGAAAGACATCAACATTTTGGATGACATGGTGGTGAGTAAATTATCTGGATTTTTCTTTTAAGAAAATGGAATATTCCTTTAAGGTCATTTGAGTGGTTGGTGTCTGGCTGCAAACTGGACCTAAGACTAAAAACAAATCTGCTTTTAAGTTTGTGTAATTGTTTGCAACTTAATGCATTACAGTTTGACTATTTTATATTCACAGATACATGTTTACTTCTTTTACAGTATGTTGTAAATCATTGTATGTTAATTGAAGACCTTCTTGTGATTTTTCTCTCATGCAGCATCATCCGAAAGCAAAAAGTGTTTGTTTTGTAAATAAAGAAGTCTGTAAATAGTTAAGGTACTGGGGCATTTTAGTGCACGGTCCAGTATCTCACATCTACTTCACAGCAGTACAAACCCTCAGATGTCTAGGAGTGGCTAGAAAAGAGTCATGAGTGTGTTTACAAATGTTAATGCTTTGCTTTACTTAGTTCAAGGTCACTTACATAAACTGGTCTTCAGGATCAGATTTCCAGTGTGCACATACTATTTGCCAGTGTGGGTTTGTAGGCCAGTTTATATAATAAACAATTTTATTACAGTAACTAAGCATATATGCAGATGCATTAAAACAATGCAAATGACAGTCCTGTTTGATGCCTCATATTCAGGTTTTACACATTCAAAAAAAGCTAGCTGTGGCCTATTTCCTACGCTCTTAAAAATAAAGGTTATATAAGGGCTCTTCCTGGTGATGACACAGAAGAATAAATTTTGGTTACACAAATAACCTTGCCTCTTTATCACCATCTTTGTTTAAAATATAAAACTGACGAGTTACTTAAAATCAAATGATGTCGAAAATAGACCCAACTGCTCAAATTATACATATTTTAAACTTACCTTTGTGAATCGAGGTAAGGTAATGGTTTTACACTCATTTTTTAAAAGTACTTGCACAATAACAATGCAAGAAATGCATAATTTTATCGGTACACAAGAAAAGTTGTAAAAAATTAAAGTTGGCACAGCTCACCTGTGCAGTACAGATGCATAATAATGCTTTTTATTTGCATGTTTCAATAAAGACAACAGATATTCATTATTTCAAAAACTTGGCAATTTTATTTACAATTCAAGTCAGTCACATGCAACATATTTTAATGAATACACACAAAATTAGCAAAAAAAGCATCTTTGCATTTTTTTTCAAAATGTTGATTAAATATACAAAAATATAGTTTACAAATACTGTACAGAAAATATTCTGCTGCAGAATTCTTACTTTTACAAACATGTTTGTGAGATTCACAAACATTAGCAGTGTTAAAACAAGACCTTTTGTTGAGAAGGGATGGGGTAATGCTATCTCATGACAATTCCTACGCATTTTACAAGGTAGTTAAATTAAGTATGAATTCGTATGTCCACATTTTTGTAAAATTAGCTTCTTTCCCCATGATGTTGGGGTTTCTTTATTGTTTTTTTTTATGGTAAAGTAGTATAATACGTACGAATTCTCGTGAGATTAGGCTGGATGGGGCTCACACATGTTTGCATGTGTGAGGTCACAATGGAGGGAATGGTGAGTTGTGGACAAAATATTGGCACCCTTGGTAAATATGAACAATTAAAGCGATCAAAATTAATTTCTCCTTTGAGCTTTAAAAAAAACAATAAAAGAAATACAATGTTTCTTTCAAGTAAAACAACTGAACGTGGGGGGAAATAATATACATTTATAAATTTAAAAATACAGCCTTATTGTTGTGAATCTACTTTTAGGTCCTTGTCATCTTATTTAGATACATGGCGTCATGAATTATTTCAAATACCATCAGATTAAAAGTCAAAATCTGACCCCCCCTTCAAATATTTTACATAAGTGAAATTGTATTTTTGTGATTTTTTTTAATAAATATATACAGGAGAAACAATGGCAAATTAATTTCCTAGCTTTCTTTGGACATATTTACAAAGGTGTTGGTAATGAGGCATCAGGCAAAAGAGGCAATATCAAAAAAAACTAAGGTGAAGGAACATATGGCATATTTTAAGGTGTTTATCATTGGCTTTGGAATATTCATGAGTTCAGCTTATATAGTAATGATGTATCAAATCTTTTCAGAAATCAGTATTGATGTTCAAACTGTCATGCACCTTAGCAGACATTAATCAAATGTCTAATGCTCTACAATCATGGTGCCAATCTCTATCTAACAGCCATTAAATAAAAAACACATCTTCACTTGATTTAAAAAACAGAAAACAACTAATTTTAAAGTCAAAATTTGGTTAACCCAATATGGCACTTAGCAAAGCTTAATAAAAGCTACAAGTTAGTTATAATTCTCAATATTCTCGAGGACTACCTACCAAGTTTGCTAAGTTTATTTCCCATTTTTTTAATAATGACCACAAAAACTGATTTTCTTTTGCCCACACCTCATTATCTCTAAATTAGGGTTGTTAGAAAGAACTACCGAAATGTTAGAGGTTTTATATTGTAGCACACAATAAATAAAACAACTGCCTCATTTTCAGTTCCACCTCTATAGCGAGGCACCAATACCACTAAAACCACCAGGTATGAAAAGTGCAGTGACGTAACTTCCAACTACTTTCACATTATAATGACATAGTCAAACCACAGCTCTCTACGCGCATACATTCATTATCAGAGTAAATCTTTGTACATCTTTAAGACCTGCTATGGTAAAAAAGCCAAATATATGATCCTAATTTAGGACTGAATATGCATTCATGATAAGAATTTACAGAAAGAAACCCTCAGTGTTTTACACATCGATAAGAAAATGTTAAAAAATGTACACGTGTACCAAAATGTACCAGAGCCAACAAAAAAAGGAAAAAAATATTTTTAGGCAATATCGATGTTAAAATAGTATCCTCACCCACATGGCAAATGCAAAAAAATAAATCGAACTAAATAAGCTGAAAATTTGAGATATACTGTACTTGGTGGGTAGTTTGCTCGCTGATAAATGTGTAGTACATGAGTCACCCCATGACCAGATCGCACTTTAAAGCAACAATATGTAGTTTTTTTACCTTTAAATAATGTCTCTAAAAAATTTTCAGTGATAGAACAACTTTTAACTGGACAAATTGTACTGTTGCTGCAACCTGAGCAGCCTCCTAGCTGCTACAAGCACACTCTGAAAGTGGCGGTGGAGGGTAGGAAACACAGCCCCGCCCCTCCCCCTGCCTGCAGAAGAGTGTCTGATACCAGGCACTGTTGCCCTTTTCAACCACATGGGGGAGCTGTAAGTCATTTTTACATGGAAACTACATAGTGTTGCTTTAAATCAAAACCACCAGCACATCAATTGTGCCGATTTATTGTTTTAACAACTACTTTTAACTATTTAACTTTTAACTCCCCAAACCCCACTCCATATACAATATTATACATATGCACCAATATTTTAACGTGGAAGGCACAGAGACCCAGCATGCCATGAAAATTAGCAGTACTACTATAGAATGGGGAAAGAGCCAGAGCTTCCATTCTATTACAGAGAATAAAGAAATCTGCTGACCGCATGCACCCGCTGGCTCTGAGCCGAGACCAGTACTGTCTCTATGAGTGGTGGTCATTGATCGTAATTTAATAAAAACTGAATCAGCGTTGAACTGATTCAAAGATCCTGGAATGATACTAAACTAGACTCTTTGTGTCATCTACTATAGGTCTATAATGAGAGTATTCACCGTCTTTATGACGTCAGGTCAGGTTAGTTTGTTTCTTTAGCATGTCTATTTGATCGGCTTCACTAGAGCACTATTTCATTTATTAATATTTGTTGGATACATCTTATGCCAAGTAACTACGCTTCCCGTCTAATCAGAAATATATGGGGTGCTACAGTATAAAATACACACAGCCATACATAAAAGGTTTGATGCTTTGCATCGCGTAACAGTTCCATGGAAGAAAAGTCCATGCAATAAAAAGTCGGATTTGAATGTTAGGTGGAAAACAGTATTAAGATTTATAGACCAGCAGTATCTTGGTCATTTAACCAAAATTAATATTTAAATTTATCAATGCTTTGGGCATATTTTGTTAAACTTGATTTTAAAAAATTATCATTTTGAAATTGAAGCCAGAAACTATATACTCACTAACTTCACCGGAAAAAAGTGCAAACAGGTTTAGTTACCTGGATATTGGAAAGATGGCAAAAAATATTTAAATGACTGCCCCACAAATACTGTCATGTTATTCGGATTAATCAATAGAAAACTATATAGTCCAATTTTGATCATTTAGAGCATTTTTAAAAAGTCTTAGCATTTTGGGTTATTACGAAATATGAAGAGTTTGGTTCCAAAGCGCGAAATTACATTTAAAAAAAATATATTTACAGGCAAAATCAGTATCATCAGATCAGTATTAAAAAGTAAATTCTTAATCTTACGCAAAATCTGATATCCGCTGTGTTATTCTGTCATCTTTTCTCCCTTTTTTTCCCAAAACGTGATAAACGGCAGTCCTCCTTCTCTGCAAAATGCAATAAATCCACTTAACAAATCACAGCGCACCATCCCTTGCATTGTAAACAGCAATGGCGCATATTGAATTCAAACAGAATCCTAGTTTTCCTCATCTACTTTGTGATAAAAAAAATAATAATAAATAATAATAATAATACATTTGATGGCATTGATAAACCTGTGGTGGTTTTCTGTGACGGGGAAGAAATGTAAGCCATCAAAATTAAATAATTTACGCGAGAGGCACTCATGCTAACACATTGACCCCACTCCAGGGGATCTTATGAAAAACTTTCCATTATTTTACTCAAAGTCAACGAAAATCGAGCAGGACCAAAACATTTTACAGCTGATCCCTGTCAAAAAAGTTCAGCGACGACGTCCCAAGGATGACACTAGCACTTTTTTTAAATCAGTGTATACTAAATGAACTAAACTAAATGAATATAACATGGCAAAGATGAATGCACATTTATTTGTTGATGTAATAGATTTATAGCATTTTGAAAAAAAAAAAAATTTCTTTTATTGCATTTTACCGAAAAAATCATCAGTTTTTATAATAAATTTTTAAAAATCAAATTTTGGATTTGAATTTTTTATGTTTTTATAACCCAAAGATGCTATGTGAAAGTTTGTAACACAAAATTGTGGTTTTCATCTTGTCACTCTCTTGTATAGAAAACAAATTTTTAACGAAATCAGTGAAATTGAAATTTTTTGCGCTTTGGAACCAAAATCCTCATATAGTCTTCGACCAAACATAAGAATTTTTTGTACGTATTTTATGATGTGGCTACTTCATATTACCCACTCCTGTGACGTTGGGTTAGGGGCGGGGTTTCATAAAAAAAAATATAATCGCATTTTTGTTTGATTCTTTTCATACAAATTCGCCAACATATTTGTAAAATATGTAGCAATTACTGTGAGATCAGGCTGAACATTACCAAATGTGCATGTTTGTGTGTATTTAACACAGCTCTTATTTTTAAGCATTTCAAACACTAAGACTTCCAAAGTAACAGTTCAAATATTGCTGGGCCACAACCGGACCCTGATAAGACAAAATCTGTACACATTATTGTTTTGGACACCAGCTAAAGGTCTTAGTGATGCACATGTTACCGAAACACAGCCCTGTAGACTATTTTTTACTCAATTTTAGAGTCCTAGATCATTGTTCGAAGGCAGCCCTTACAAATATCACTAATAATAGGCTGTATTTGTGACTTTTGTTAGTACAGCTAGTACTAAATTAATTTCTACCGACTGTCAATACATCAACACAAACAAACATACATACACACTGTACAATAGAAGCTGTTGTCCCTTAAATATACATTATAAAGTTACCGTCCCTAATCATAATACAAAACTCATGTTTTGCTCTGTGGCTCTGTGTACATTAACAAAAGGAAATCAAAATCTTGCTACTACCATATGTAACTAGGCTTTAAAAGTTAAAAATTGTTTAAAGTGCTTGTTAAAAAAAACATTAGTTAAAAAAAAGTTTTATTTTTTTCAGTATTTTTTTGCCTCTTACAAATATCTTCAAAAAAGTGCTTTGGTGTGGAACGGTAATTATAAACATGTCGACTTAACTCTTCTTCATTATCCCACAGAAAAAGCCAAACCCAAATTAAAGAGATTGCGTAATTCAACTACTACTGTACATTTGTAAGTCCTTGTAAAGTCACCAAGGCAGAACGCGAACAGAGGCAGGTCAAAGGTGACTGTGGCTCCGGGCGCGAATCCTGCAGGCTGTCATTGGATATGAACGTGTACCTGTACAGAAGGGAGTCTCTGAAGGTTGAGGTGGTCACTATTTTAAGAAGAAACACGAGGGGCTACACCATGTTCTCCACTCCAGGCAGAGGTTGCTGCGGCATAGGTTCGGACATGCTTTGCTGCTGAGCCAGCTGTAGGACGGGCATGTTGCACAGCGGGCATACCTTCCTCACCTCCAGCCATTTAATAAGGCACCTGAGAGCGACACAAAGAGATGAATGTAGAAGATGAAAGAAGAACTAGATCATGATGTGACTGTAATTTCCCAGATCACCAGTGAAACTGTGTGGCAGTATGAGATGTGATCAGTCCCACTGCTCTTGTAAAACTACCTACTACAAAAAAAGATGTAAGATGTAAACAGGAGGTTTTAATGTATTGCACTTTGTTTAGAAACCATCACAATTTTAACCATAATCTATTACCGTGGTAAAATAAAGTTTGGTTAATCATGCCCCTGAAAAGCAGGTAAGCATAAAAATCTATTTTGGTTGCTTTACATTTTCTTCTCTTATCAGTAAAAATTATTTTGGCCCAAATATTTTTTTTAATGTTTTAATAAGTTATGTAGACCACTAAGCAAACTATGCCGCTGAAAGCAATTCTTGTAATATGATGGTGTTTCTTCACAGGGCTCTCTGGATATTTAAGCAGAGTGGGAAGGAAGCCCATGTGGAATGTGAAACTGATCTTGAATCCTGAGTGACGCAGTCATCCCTGAACTGATGAATAATTCACTGTAAGCACAGATCTATTTTAGGCTTTATCAGATAAACAAACAGATCTATGATACAAGAGACCCTTTTAACCACTTACAGAGTCTGCAGCATGTATATATATATATATATATATATATATATACGGCATACCATTATAAATGGTCCAGATTCATTTAGTTTTTCATTACTTGGCTGGGGGAGTGTGGAGGAGGAATATCTGTCACATATTTCATCAAAGTGTGACATGCAAAATCATATGATATACATCATATGATTTAGTGATGCATTATAGGAATTAGGTCGGTCTGTAGTCACAAAACACTAGACCCTCACCTCGAAATCTGATAACACAGGTCACGGGAGACACATTGGAGCAATGTGTTTTGGCTCAACTCTTCTGATCAGATGACAAGAGACAGATCCTTATGTAGCCTAGTTTAACTCTTTCCTAGTTTAACTCTTTCCTTATGGCGACATTAGCTCGTCAATTTAGAGAAAACATTTGGATTAAAAAAATGTGTTCCTGATAAATTTTTATGTTAAAGGATTAGTCCATTTTCTTAAAAAAGTCCAGATAATTTACTTTTAATGATTCGTTCAGTCGAGAAGAAATTATGTCTTTTGAGGAAAACATTCCAGGATTTTTCTAATTTTAATGGACTTTAATGGAACCCAACACTTAACACTTAACAGTTTTTTTTTAACGGAGTTACAAAAGACTCTTAACGATCCCAAACGAGGCATAAGGATCCAAACGATTCTCATTTTGACAAGAAAAATAAAAAATATGCACTTTTAAACCACAAATTCTCGTCAAAACGTTATGTTTTAATACATTGTGAATCTGATCTCTAACAAAATTCCTTCACAAAAATACAATTATTTCAGCTTTTTGCTAAAAAAAAATTAATTAAAAAAAAATATATTCCTGTTTTGTTTGTTTGTTTATTGTTTGTTTGAAAGCAGAGGATCTGTTCTTTCATTTGATATATTTGTATGTTTATATATTTATAGAAGAAAATATTTCTGGAAGGCATTTTGTAAAACTTTTGTGAAAATCACAAAAAATGCTGGCAGGCAACTTTTTAAAAAATGGCTGACCGGGAATGAGTTAAGAAAAAATGCTTCCCTGCCAATGATGAGTATTTCTGGCTTTCCGCAATACCGCTATTATCCACCTGGTGCACTTCCGCAACTTATAAAACCCGGAAGTATCGCCCTAGGGAAAACAGCTGTATATCCTTGTAAGTTTTGAGGATCGCTCCTCATCTGATCTCTTTCAAAAGTCCTTCATAAAAATATAATTATTTCAGGTTTTTTTATTAAAATTTTGTGTTTTTGAAGAAACCTACCCATATTTAAGAGGTGATAAAAAGATAATTTCTTTTTTGTGAAAAGCAGAGGGTCTGTTCTTTCATTTGATATGTTGTACGTTTATATATTTAAAGAAGAACATTTTCTGGAAGGCATTAAACTTTTGTGAAAATCATGAAAAATGCTGGCGCTGGCTGGCAACTTAAAAAAAAAAACGCTGGTGGGGAAAGAGTTAAAAGCCAATTTTTTGTCACATTGACCAAGTTAACATCAAAGATCAGATTTTCTTGCTTCCTTTAAAGCACAAGATATGCTCTTTTGAACATCATTATATCATGCTGAGATTACATGGATCATAAAGGTTTGCCTAAACTTGTTTAGTGCATGCCAACTACAGTACGTGCTGTCACTGCAGCAACAACAACAAAAAAAAACTTGTGAGGGAAATGTAGGTGGTCATCACAAGTAAAAAAATTTGCCAAATTATGGTTTACTTGAAATCTAATGTCAACAAACTTCTGTAAGGGTAGGGTGTAGGGCTGTAATTACAGTTAGGGATAAAAGGATTTTAGCCAATAAGAAGTCCTCACTAATAAAGTGAAAAAGCCTTTGGAAGCAAACAGAAATGTTTAAAAAGAACAGAGAGCTAATGGTTCACAGGACGGATCTTGCATTGTTAGGGTAAAATTTTAAACACTGCCTCAAACAGGAAGATCCATCCCAAACTCAACCCATTGGCTGAACCAATCACACACAGCGAAACAAATTTACATTTTTTGCAACTACTACATCACAAATTTACATTTATGCACAGTGCATTACAAGCTATACATATTTTTATCAGTATTTGTGTTCCCCTTGTTCAAACCCATGACCTTTACCATGCGAACACAATGCTCTACCACTTAGCTTAACAAGAGCAAATAAAAGTTCTGTATACAGTTTTGCTGTTGGATTGTTAAAGGGATACTTAGTTTCTTTCTCTTTAAGAAAGCAACAATTGCCAGAATACTCACTTTCTGTGGAAGGCATGTTTACATGGGCAAATTCCCAGCTCATCTTTCTGCTTGAACTCCTCCAAACAAACCGCACAAATCTGGAAAGAGAAAACAATGCATTTAAATCAACAGTCACAGATTCAATCTAAACATCACTGCACTCACTGAAGGAATTTGTTTCACTGACTTTCTTTCAACATTAGCATTTTCATTCATCTGTGAGCCAGTATGGGCAGATCACTGACAGTGTCTTCCTGGCTTTATTTGCAATATCTAGCTGTAAAATGTAGCACATGAAGATGAAGATATAGTCTTCTATCTCAAGAAATGGCAACACTTTTATGGACCCAGACGTCATTGAAAATGTTTCTGATTGAACTTGTCTAGACATGGAGCTATGAAACACTTTGATTTACAACCCGTCTCAGGTTAGACAGCAGAATGCTAAAAACTTTTATTAATTAAATGGTGATACGATTTTAGCATGTATGAAAGGTGAATAAGGTTGAATGTTTTTAAGTCTACCAGATGGTTCCTTTCAAAAATTCAAGAGGAACGCACAAGATCACGAACTTTAATGTTGTCTACTTTAATATGACATGCAGTATATCACCTAAGCCTTCGGCGCCAATCCCGAAATGGCCGAGCACCCACCGAAAAATATCAGATATGCTCAATTTAAATCAAAAACGTTTTCGAAATTCGGGAGCCTCTTTGATTGGTGGATTTCGCCTGTTGGAATATCTACAATGCTTTGATGAACTAGCTGAATAAGAGCACATTTAGCATCTAAAACTGCACAGAAAACCCAACAGCGCCTTCCTCTTCCTTTCCAAAGCCCCCCATAGCGTCTACCGTTTCTAAGCAACCTAACATTGCGCAGAGCACCCATCGACTTAAAAGGAAATCGGCGCATACAAAATAAGCTACAACTTTTTTGTATTTGGTTAATGTCACTATGCATTTTGTACAGTTAGCATGCTAATCACCTTGAAAGCTAAGATAACCAATGCAAGGTAGTTAGTCGATCTTGATTTCTCACTGTCACAGATGTATTCACAAAGGCTTCTTCTTCGATTGGATAGAAATATAGCTAGGGGAAGGACACTTATATAACACCTTGTAGTAACACATTATAGCAGATGTGACTGATACACTGGACCTTCAGGATAATATGAGCTCGGTACCAAGTGAATAATTCATTAACCTACATGTTGACAGCAAACAAAGGGGGCTGGAAATGAATAACTGTAGTAATTGTAAGAGAACAAAAGGTGTTTTAGATAAACAGCGCTTATCATTGGTGTAACTACAGTTCTATACAATTCTATGTGTGTCATTTAACAATATAGTTTGTATACAGTGATTTAGGTGTCATTGACTCTTCAATAGCCAGAGGGTTGGACAATGACTGAGACACATCGGTTCTCTGTTTAACATGAGCATACGTCTCGGGGTAAATTACTGCTGAATACACACTGCTGGGTTTTGTGAGAAAATAATGGCAACACGGTCAGAGATGGGACAAAATGCTAAATCAACAATGGCTTAACTTGATTGTTTTTACAGGCCAATGTGTTATACTCAGACATAATATGTCATCTCAGTTCATTATTAACACAAACACAATATGTGAACAATAAAGGCATTGTTATCAAAACACTAAGACCAAAAGTACAGAACTATGAAGGTCAACTTTTGCCATTTTTTTCAATTCGTTATTTTCCATCTTATTCACATGCGTAAGTCTCAGACTATCACTCTTACAATTGAATTGAATATATATTATTTAATATATTTTAGCCCCGAAGTTCTCGTTCGAGTTTCATTAACCAAGCAAATCCGTCTCTCTCTCTCATTTGGCACTACAAGAATGTTAATTGTAGGCCGTTATTGGTATGTCACCATGGATTGCTATGCAATATTGACATTCCAGCTCTCTATCCCTTCCCTTCTCTATGGCCTTTTGAGTTGAAAGAACCTCTGCAATTCAAAGGCCTCCCGGGGTGTTTTTTAACAAACGGAAATAAACCTTTACATCCACGGCTCGGCCGTGTTCACTGCGCCCCTCTCATCTATGTGATCTCTCACCCGGAGAAGTGCAGCTACCGTGAGTCCTACAAAATACAAACCATGCGACTTTATTTCTGTCACTGCTGCAGAATTAGGCAAGATTAATTGTACTCGATGACACTGTGATATTTATGTCCGTGTTGCCAAGCAGAGATCTATATTAAAGTCATAGACTACCTGGCATTTATGCTAGATTTTTGCACTAGTGCAAGGTCAATCATCTGTTCACAAACTGAATAATGCGTAATGTGTTTTTATGTTCCGAGGGTTGAGATTATATATCCTTGTATAACTCCTCACGTAGATCACGTAGCTTATGCAAGATCAAGGACAGGGGTGGGAGCACAGCGTGAAGCCTTATACGTATGCTTATGTAATGCATGTACATGTACAGCAGAAAGCTAAAAACAATTTGTACTGGTGAAAATCTGCACGCACACAATCATAACATTGTTTTTCCCACTTGGACACAAAGACCGGCCAGCTAGTAGTCCACACCTCTTCATGCAAGACCTTTATTTATGTCTGAGCACACATGCAAATGGTAACCAGATTTATCACTATAGCCGACAGGACTTAGTGTATGTTAAAATCCAAAAAAATAAAAGGGAAACTTATATAAACATATAAATTCTACTATACAAACTTCAGATGTTAAACAGACCAGTTTCAGCATATTTTTTCTTAAAAAGCCCTAAGCGATGCTTAAATAATGAAAATACAACATAACCTCTTAATGAAAAGTATCTCTAGACCAAGAGTGTTTGTAAAAAATAAAAAATTATTTAAACAATAATAAAAAAAAATTGAGGGGCTTTTGGAAATTCCAGGGGGGTGAGCTCTGGTGCCCTTCCACCTCAATATTGTCGCTGACATTTCATTAGCACTTACGCCTGAAATCGGGAAAATGGCCAACTAACACCAGGCAAATGATAGCATTTGTATACGCGTGATCTAGGTGAAGGTTAAACATGTCATGGACTATCTTTAGTACGATGTCATTAAACACAAGAGCACTGATATCCTTGTAAAAGTCCTAATATTGGACTCTGATGTCATTCAGGTTTAACAGACCAGATTCTGTAACCACTGAAAGGTAAAATGTAACTGATATGTACTCATGACACGGCTGACATTGGTTACTATGGTTACTGTGTAACTATGCAGTGATGAGACTCATTCACAGCTTACATGTCATGTGAAAGAAGGACTGTGCTAATTCAATGGTCTGTTGTGTCGTGTCTCTAAACCAGCTGACTGACTGAAGTACAAACAGCAAATGAGCAAAATAATCTTATTAACATGTACAGAAAGAGCTCGGTGTAGGTTTTTGCCAGTAAAATCCATCCTTCAGCTGAAGGTATACATATACATATGTTGTATATATATATTATGAGCTCAGATGTCAAAAATTATATAATGATATTGACTGATTGTACTCGGCACGTATTAGGGGCTCACATGTCGTGCCTAAAAATGCTAGGCGTGTAGGTTTTTGTCACATGACTTTCAGTGCGCTTGAGGAATTTTTAAAAAGTTGAAATGTTTCTAACTTGAAGCGGTCCGGACGCGCCTGGAAAAAACAAGCGTGTCGCACCGTGTGCGTGTCGTGACTGCACCAATTCCATTATGAGCGCGCATACCGCCCGCCTACATTTGAAATAACAAACCTGAGTGCACACAAATACACGTAATCATTCGGACATACCGCTTTGTTGGGAGAATTTGTTGAAGACCACACCGTCTTTTTAGCAAAGACCTCTAAGTGCACGTATAAAGAATTGAATGAATACACACAAATACACAGTTAGTTTTTTACTGGGTTAAAGGAAGTCTACTGAATATTTTTGTACATTGACCAAATTCAAAAAAGACAGTGAAGAGTGACTGGAAACATATTTAGAAGTGGAGATTTTTTATGTACTTAGACTGTTTTGCAGCGTAAGACCAATAAAATGACTAAATTGACATGTATGCAAATAAAGGCATTTAAGTTAGTGACTAATAACTTTTTCATTATCACTGAAGAGAGATTACTGAACCTAAACATAAGAGCCTGATCAAAAATGGTGATTTACAAGAAAACCTTCCAGATGCACTTAAAGGGTTTTGCATCTAAACTCTTCATATACAGATGGATAAGAAAGTCATGGGGATACTCACCTCATGTAAGTTTAATTCTTTAACTTTTTCCTTTTGAATAACCTGTAAAATAATAATAATAAAAAAGATTATTGATTACATTTAATGTTTGAAATGAAACAGAACAGAAACATTGCTAAGATGAGTAAATTTGCTTCATTTACGTTTATACAAAAAGAGTTAAGTTGTAGTAACGGACATAAAAACAAAGTGTTTGATAGATAGATGCTCACCTGTTTGTATGCATAGAGCTCTTTGTGCGCCTGATGCCGCAACCTGGAAGAGAAAATTCATTTTAGTTCAGTGCATGATATGAAAAAATGTAAACACCTGTGTGGAGAGACATTCAGCAAAATATCTAAAACACCAAAACCATCATTTTGAACCACGAAAATGCAATAAAGTCAGAGCCCTATCCATTTGAGAAGGTTTCATCGGGTGTGTAAAAAGAAAAATGCAATGTTTGAGATTTCGAACCACTGTGGGTCAGCTGTTTATTTATTTCAGCTGCATATGGTCAACATCTGTTTGGATCTCATTTGTTATAATTTGACAAAATGTAGCTTTTAGTCACCATAAGGCATTGCTTTAGTGATGATGATAATTTAAAAAAATAAGACTATATACTGTGTAACATACTGCATGTTGATTTCTTTTACAATAGATGATGGCAAAGTTAATATAATTGTAATAATAATAATTTATGTTATTAGTTAGCACACTGATGCTTTTTATTTTCTTGCTTTTTCAACTGATTAAAAGAAGTTAAACAATTCTCAAACTTAATTTCTATTGATGATCTTAGTATAAGCTTGTAAGTGTCCATGTGTTCAAGTGTCCTGAGCTGAGGGTCTTTTCAGGGAATTTTAGTTCTTCTTATGATTTGATAAAGCTTGGCCAGAACTCGGCACTTGTACTCGGTGTGACTTAACCAGAACTATATACAGATACTCTTGGCAGGAACACAAGAAATAAAAGCGGCCAAGCACTGGACATTCATAAACTACTCTGATGTTGAGAAAGTGTGTGTGTGTGTGTGTGTGTGTGTGTGTGTGTGTGTGTGTGTGTGTGTGTGTGTGTGTGTGTGTAAGTGAAAGCCTGATGGAAAATAACTGGAATGCCTCAGGCATGATAGAGGAGTCTCTAGTGAAAGAAAATGCTATTTAAAGAAAGTCAGCAAACACCAGACACTACGTTTAGCCTCTTGTGAACATGCATTCTGCAGTCTCAATGTTATTAATGCATGATGGACTATTGAAGCATTTGTATTATTCCAGCTTTGGCTTTGAAAATACATTCATCTTGATGTTTTTTGCTTGCTTGTGGTTTTCGTTTGCTGAATTCCTTTCCATTTTATTGCAGCGAAAGATTTAACAAAATGCTTTTTTAATGTTTCAGACTTGACCATAATTATTTCCTGCAAAAAGAAAAGCTGCTGTTAAACAACATGTAATACTGCAATATTTTACAAAAACCAAAATCAACTGTTTATAAAAAACAATACACATATAGAGAAAAAATTAGAGAGATATAAGAATGGAGACGTATATGTTGTAAAATTTACCTCCGTTATAAGTAAGCTTAACCTCTCGCAGCAGAGTGAGAGGAACCTGTAAAACAGGCAGCACAGTCTAGGAAACAAACTGACATACTGAAAAAGACCAGCAGATAAAGCTACAGAAACTCCCTTTGCTGGAGGCATATAGGGTTAGCAGATTTAATTTATGGTTTTTTAGATTTATGGTCTGAATAATTGTTTCAATCAGTATTTTCTCATGTCTTCCAATGCTTGAACAGACTTGACTTATTTGGGGCTTATTCATTTATGTACTTGACTTGACAGTGCATTTAAAGGTACAGTGGCCAAAAGTGATGTCCAACTTTGAACAACATCTTCGCTCTTAATTCAAATATTTTATTAAAGATGCATTAAAGGGGACATTTCACAAGACTTTATAAAATAAATCTTTGCTCTCCCCAGAGTAGATATGCGAAGTTTAAGCTCAAAATACCCCACAGATAATTTATTATAAAATGTTAAACTGCCACTGAGCAAAAATGCGTCATTTTAAATGCAAATGAGCTAATCTCTACACTAAATGGCAGTGCCGTGGTTGGATAGTGCAGATTAAGGGGTGGTATTATCCCCTTCTGATGTCACAAGGAGAGCCAGATTTCAATGACCTATTTTTCACATGCTTGCAGATGATAGTTTATCAAAACTAATTTACTGGGTTGATCTTAATCACATTTTCTAGGTTGATAGAAGCACTGGGGATCCAATTTTAACACTTAAACATAGAAAAAGTCAAATTTTCATGATATGTCCCCTTTAAAATATTGTGTGCATGTTGCATTGGTCTGTTTGGAGTTTAAACAGAAGCTCAGCTTTGAGAAGAATTTAGGTGGCTTGACAAAAATTACACACAACACGTGCAAAATTTATAAAGACATGGGCCAGGACATGGATCACCAAATAATAATAATAATAATAAACATACAATTCTAATCAAAGTAAGCATTTTTAGCTTTCAGCTTTATTCAATGCATTTCATGTGTATATTTGAATAATATAATGCTCTACCAAATGAGCTAGAAAAACTCAAAAGTAATTTGTTGTTACTTATTTTAATCCTTAACTTTACTGTCTTAAAATCTTAATATCTTACACAAGTTTGCTTCTCAAGTAAATGTATACTTTTGTAAGGATGATTAAACATTTACAAGAACACAGGAAAAAATACTGTTGAATACAACAGTAGTCGAGTGTTGCAGTTCATCATGCTGAAACCTTCTGATCATTTCCCTTTGTTGTTAAATTAAAAAGCACTTGCGTAACTGTAAGCTAAGCTGTATCGTAATAGCTGTAGCGATGGCAGACGTGCGTGTGAATGTTGATTTCTTCCCCTGAGGATGGCTGCACTAGACAAACAACGCTCACCCACCCCTTTTCTTCTCTAAGCGTGTGCTCGCCGGACACAGGGGCATTTCACATTTGTGTGCCGTAGCTGGTGCGCGGGTGCTACGTGCGGCTTCGTGTCAGGCCGTGTATTTGTTCCGAATCACGACGACCTTCACATGTCTACTCGATCTCACGACGCACTCGTCTTTCACATAATGAATCTCCACGGGGCCGCACGACTCTCCAATCTGGCGGCCCTAGATTCAGGATACAATGTTCCTGATAAAATGTTGACGAATAAACATGTCAACACACATACAGTCTCAACTTAAAAAAGCATCATTTGGACACCGTAATGTCTAATGCAACTGTTAAATGCCATAAAAAAGTTGCGTCTAAGCGCTCTGCCCTCTTATTGTTTCAAGCGAAGGTAAAGTTAAAAATAGCTGTGAGAATGTAGCTATGTGAATAGGTGCTATTCTGGTACTTGCTGAATTTGCGAATGCTTTCATTTTCATTTTGCATTGCTCTTGTGCAGCATTAATATTTCCATTTTTAAATGTGCAGTGGTATTTGGATATTTATGGCACACTTAAACAATGTATGATGTCATTGCATAGATAACCAAATGTTATCACCAGGTGGTGTTTGCAAACAATCTAATCTTTTAGTCACTTCCACAAATGCTTTAAATCAACTGGACCTTAGATTATTTTAGTACAGTGTATTTTTACAGGTTTAGTACATTACAATAACAAAATGTCTTACTAATATTTGCCAAAAGTATACATGTTTTATTTGAAAAGTGTGCCAAGTTTATCTTGGTGTCTTTATGTGTCTTCCAGTGCCTTACTGTATATCATACAGGGGTGTAGCAATACACAAAATTCAAGGTTCGGTACGTACCTCACATTTTATGTCATGATTCGGTTCCGTTTTGGTACAGTTAGGAAGATGAAATGCAAATCATAAAATGTTTGCTGTTTACTATTAAACATTCTAAACAGTTATTATATATTAAAAACTGTTTACATATTTTCAACACAATTTTGAAAAAAAGACCTACTTGGTTTAAAAATTAGTTTAATGAGAGAATGGAAATTACAAAAAAGCTATGTCAACTTGCTACTGTAAATAAAACCTTGCAGTGTTTGTCCCGCCTCCAGGGTTTCCTGATTGGTCCACTGTTCTTAAACTTTTATTGATGAGCTGTGGTGCATTTAAAAGTATTTTTTTTTAACTTGACGCGACATCTGCGAACATTACACATCTGCTTAGTGTTAAGCGTGTGTTCACATACAAAAACTAAACAAAAGTTGCGCAGCGAATTGAAAAAAAAAAATTTGCCGTTGGCTGCCGTGCTATACATGCTTACAGTCTGCTACTTTATTTTCCTTGTGGGAACTCAGACTTGAAATATGTTCTGCACGTAAAACAAGCCTACTGTTAACTTATGTTAACTCTTTCCCTGCCATTGACAAGCTAACTCGTCAATTAAGAGAAAATGCTTCCCTGCCAATTACAAGTTTTTCCGGCAATTCGTAATATCGCTAATATCAACCAGTTGGCTGGTGGATACGCAACTTAAGCAAATTATAAAACCTGTACGTATCCCCCTAGGGCAAACAGCTCAAACTCAATGTTTTGAGGATCAATCTGATCTCTGAACTCCTTCACAAAGAAAACTATTAATTGTATCAGCTATTTATTTTGCTCAAAATTTGGTATTTTTGAAGAAACCCACCCATATTGGAGAGGTGATAAGAAGAAAACAAATAAAGGTAGGATGAAACTGTTTTTTTTTTTTAAAGCAAAGGATCTGTTCCTTGTATATATTTTTAAAGAAGAACATTTTCTGGAAGGCATTAAACTTTTGTGAAAATCATATAAAATATGATTTAAAAAAAAAACGCTGGCAGGTAAAGAGTTAAACATTGCATTCGGTACACGTGGACCAAACCGAATATCCTGTACAGAAATTATTCGGTAAGCGTGCCGCACAAGCCCTGAAAAGTGAAGCCAAAATGTCTCGATCGCCCTCTAGTGTCTGGTCCCAGTAAAGGTCATAAGCCCCACATCCCCATGTTATTCAATGGGACTTGGGACCAACTAAACAATTTAATTACAGTTCTATTATATTTTTTCCGAAGCTGGTTTCTGTCATTTACTGTAGTTTTTATCACGCTGATGTAAATTCAAGTGTTTGTTTTTAGGTAGTTATTTAATGCCATAAAAACGGTGGAGTCACGTCATGATTGACGGCTGTGATATCCGCATTCTGCGGGGGCCTTGGTTTCACGGCTTTACTTCCTGCTCACTACTGTGCAGGACTGGTCCCGAAATCACTACTGCGCAGACTCAAGACACAAGATGTCAGCGCCGTATCAGGACACTGACGGCTTCCCTTTTCACCAATGGAAGAGCAAATGGGCGTCGTCCATCTTTTTTTACAGTCTATGTTCGGTACGAATAAATGTACTGTTACACCCCTAATATCATGGTATAATTTGTTTAAGGATTCTATTATTGATGCTTTCTAGGATGTATTTGATGTATTGTATTGAAAGGCACCTTTACTGTATTATTGTTATTATTTTAATTATGTGACAACTTTAATAAAAACATGCCACTTTGTTTAAAACTCTGTAAGCTTTACATTATTACAGTGAAACATTGTAAGTGTCTTACACACTTTAATAGTGTAAATACATTTTGGGCCATAGGTCTAACTTTGTAATGGGGAAGACGTTCTGCATTTTTGTAATTTCCAACTAACTGGTAAAACTTTCTTATTTATTAATGTTAAAATACAAAAAATCTATTAATACAACTTTGACTATACAGTAAGGGGGAGGTAAAGTCAAAACTTGTATCAAGTGGTAATGGTTAGGATGAATTTGGATGAGAGTTGTTGGTTCTCACCGTCTTAAGATGTAAGATATGCTACACAATTGCACAGTGGGGCTATGTTCTGACCTCAAGGCAATGTGGTCAGTTTGGTTGTTTATCATTACTGGGGTTTTTGACACTAGACAGGTTAATCAATGTCCTGTTTTGTAACAGAAGCAGCTGCTGTAGCGTTCATGCAATCTATAAAGGAAGTTGATGACAAAACCGCTTCCTCGAGGATGCAAATAACTGGTTTGTCATTGTGTAAGTAAAGCAAACTGCTTTGAGTCATGTAATTGTGAAACTACAACGCTTTACGTGCATCTAAATTGAAACTACTTGACATCTTTAAGCAGCGGGAGCTTGTAATTGTGGTTTATATATGTGTGTATATATTATCAAGTCAGTGGTTCTCCTAGCTTTTCCAAACTGTGCTGTTTGATCTTCTCACTCTTCATGAGAAGCTTTGTTAATGTATCAAACACAAACACACACAAAATAAACACATGTAACAAAACCGGGAGTCAAAAAATATTCATGGTCTTCTTTTGAAATGCCATACAATTGCCTTGTTTTCCAGAATGTTTTAGATTTGGATAGATGTGTTAATACATTGGCTAGGCTTGTTTGTTGCTAACTTCTAAAAAATTGTCAAAAGATAAAATAATTACTTAAATCCGCAGCAGAAAGTAAAATGTTTTCTGTAGCAACCTTTCATGTATTAAAAGAAATATATAAATGCAATATTTAATGTGGAATTCAATGAAGTTGCTCATTTATCTCCATTTCCTTATTGAGCAACTAATTAAGGTACGGTCTTGAAATTTCAAAGTTGGTTTAGTCTTCAAATTGAAAATGATAAAAGCTGCCTCATGTGGTATGGACACGGTACGAAGATGAAAGAAAACTTTCCCTCTCCTCCACCATCTGTCGGCTTTCCTCTATCCTCTCACAGGAGTCTTTAAACTCCCATCCATTTTGTACTTTTCACTTCAAGCACAGTGCATGAAACATTTGGTTAAATTAACCAAATGAGACCTGGGATTCGAACCTCTGCCAGATGAGCTATAAGCAAACAGCAAATCCAAGCTAAACTATGATATTTGTTTCTTGCAAACCAATCGGTGTTGTTTCAACTAACCATGATGTGAGATACTGTTCAGCAAATTATGACATAACGAGGATAAAAAGCAAATGTATGGCATTTCCAAGTCTTTTAAGCCGCACAGATATTAGAGCGAGGTGGTCTTACCGAATCAGATAGCAGCAGAAGAGAAGGCTGAGGATGAAGACGAAAATGGCCGTCCCAAAGACAACAATGTAGATGTTCAAAGGAAGGTTCTGGAACCCTATATTCGGCATCCTGAAACTGTAATGCTGTAAATCTGAGGTCATGGATAACCTGGAGAGACGGACAGCGAGACAAGAGGAAAGGGGTGGGTTGGGACGAAAATGAGAGAGAGGGAGAAAAACAAAGAGTGATTCATCGATCACAAAACGAAACGCCAGTGAAGACCAAGTGCCCATTAGTGCAGTAATCTATCATAGTAATCTATCATTCCTCTGCCAGCTCAACCTCAAGAGGTTTGATAAATTTTGCCAATGCACATCCTGGCGAATGCTCTCCTCAGTATGATTACAATCTTATACACAACTGGGCATCATTTCTGGAGCGTTTCCACAACAACTGCTCGTGTACCCAACAGACCAATGAATAAACTCATTAATGCATTATGCAGTGCACATAATATTCCAGAAGAGAGAGTTTGAGAACATTGGTCCTGCTGGAGCTATTAAGTAATACCCACACTGTCTGTCTGTGGGAAATTAGTGTTAACTAATGTACTAGCATTCCGTGCAGCTTTCATTTGGTCCCTTCTGAGCGTTTTTTTAAATGTGTAAAATGTATTAAAGAGTGAAGAAATACTCAAACTAAAACATCACTGAAATGATTAACATCATTTATATAGTCTAACCTTTCTTGCAAAAACCATAAGAAAAAGCTTATAGCCCATCAGTTTATGGCCCCAAAATGTATTCTAGTGCAAATTTAATTTTTAATCCATGAAAAGATGTGAGGCAGATATTATTCTGAACAGACACACATTTTGTTAAATACTAATATAAAGAATTTAATATATGAACAACGGAAATCATTAGAAAGTCCCTGCCATGATGCAGAAAGCAAGCCTTGAAAAAAAAAGTAATCTTTTTTTGAGAAACCCTTGCATCTTGTAATACCACAGTTTACTAGGGATGCACCGATATCGGGTATCGGCCTCGATACCACATTTTCTAAAGTACTCGTTAAAAGTCCCCCAATACCAGGGATCGATACCGCGGTCTGAGAAATGTCTATGTTTGAGCGGCGTGTAAGGGGTTAATGCCTCTTGTGTTGTCCAAAGAGGCAGAGTTTACAACAAACTGGAAAACTAGTCTCTTGTTTTTTTGTTAAATTATATGACTAAAGCTGTTACCTGTCAATTTAAATCATGGTTTTTATGAAGTACTCGGTATCGGCAAGTACTGAAATGCAAGTACTCGTACTTGTATTCCAAAAAAGTGGTATCGGTGCATCCCTACAGTTTACAAACTTTATAGTCATGCTAGACTTTCAGCATGCAAATTTTCTACACAGACCCTTTCGTACGTGGGCAGCAACTGGAAATGACATCATGCACTAAAGTTTTGCTTTGTATTTCCACATCATGGACTTTGACGTGCTTGCACTGATTTTACTGTAAGAAATAAGATTGTGCAATGCTGATTTGTTTTTAGTTTGTCTTCCAACTAAAAAAGAAATTCTGTGACATTTAGATCATCTATAGGTCACATGTCTTTACGATACGAATTAACAGGTCAGGGTTCGCCAAACTTGAACTTTGCATGAACTTGCATTCTCATCTTTATGAATGGAAGTCAATGGAATGAAAAGTCACTTGTGACTGCGACTTTTTTATGTTGTAAACAATAGAAAATGTTCACTTTAACACACTTGAACATTAAGTGCATATCTGTGTATTATGACAGTCAATTTATTTAACTTATTTAACTAATTTTCTGTTTGTATAAGAGCTTTATTATAAGTTACATACTCTATTAACAAAAATCTACTTATAAAAATCTAATTACTGTAATATTGTTATCTTATTATATTATCTGAACCATAGCTATTCATTGTCAGAATTCATGTCATGGGCATAGTCATCAAACTTTTGATTACCCAGTGCATGTTTAAGTATAGCACAACTAGTTTACCTTGTACTGTAGCTTACATTTAAAATAGCAAGCCCCAGTATGCACACAACAATAGCATTTCTAGTCAATGAACTCCTCCTCATCAGTAACTTCCCCATCATCCAATCCTTTATCTCTGAATGTGAAATACTCCATTATAACTTTGTTAAGAGCCCTCACATCACCAGGATTAGAGGTGAGCAGGATCATTTAAGTGCAACAACTACTTTAAACTCTGTTGTTCTCAGATAGTTCACGATAACGGTGTATAAAAATATTTTGAATGCCTTCGTTTGTACAGGACTGGTGGGAAGTGCATTCAGGGCTTTACTGCCCGACAGGATCTTGTCTGGACATGCCTTTAGTAGATAAGACTAATAGCTCATGTGAGACTGAGGAAGAGTCAGAAAGTAACTGTGTGTGATGTAACATATACATCTGGGTGTTACCCAATATACTTTGCTCTCCCTCTCATTCTTTGAAGCTTCATTTTCATTTTCCTTGAAGCTTTTTCCTTTCTGTCCTCCTGGCCAAGTATGAATGTGTGACACATTGTAAAATTTACACAGAGATACTTACTGACCAGTTCCACTAAAATATTTTTACTTTCTATTTCTATTTCGGCCCGACACTGCTAATCTATACCCATGCAAAGCTTTGAACCGTTGACTGTAAACATCCAAACAGAAGATCAATAACCAACTGCTTTCACACATGCTGTTATCTCAATAACAACACTCCTGATGAACTGATATGTACTGGTAAACAGCACTGAATGTTTTCTTGGCAATGTTGGAAGGGTTAGTGTCCATGCCATCTTTTTGCCCCTGGCTGTTAAAACCACTCCTTTAGCCATGAAAACATGGGCGGTGTATGGTTATCCATCCCTAATTTACGTCACACATTCCTTCTAAACAAATGTACTGACATTTTGACATCCTCTGACACAAATATAAACATTGTACGCACTCAAAACACACAAAAGACACATGCTAACATGGCTTGGGAAACCTCCACAAGTATGGAAGTAATCTGGAAACACACGCATATTGAAAGATTAACTATCATAGCATAAGATGCAACTAGCTTTATTCAAATCTAAACCTAAGTATTGGTCACATGATTTATGGGTAGGATTGTATGGTGTACGGCAGTGGTCTCCAACATTGTACCCACGAGGACCAGGGTGCCCGCATGGTGTCTGTGAGTGGCCCACCAAAGCACATTCTATTAATAGCCTGAATATTGCAGCCCAGTCTCACGAAATTTCGTTATATAGTCACGTATTTTTTTGATTCTTTTTTCGTGCTATTATCACAAAATTTCGTGTTTTTTCGTAATCGTATAACGAATTCCTGTTTTCGTGTGATTATCACGTATTGGTTACTCAACTGTTTTGTCCTATTTTCTTACCATTGTCGCTTCGGTTTAGGGTTAGATTTACATAAAATGACATCCCTAACCAAACCCAACTCTAACCCTAACGCCAGGCGACATATAAAAAAGTAAATCAGAAAAAATAGTATAAACCAATATATAAAGTGACATTCTAATGCAAGCACCAAATCTAACCCTAAACCGAAGCGACAATGGTTTAAAAATAGGAAAAAGCAGTTGAGTAACCAATACGTGATAATCACACGAAAACAGGAATTCGTTATACGATCACGATAATAGCACGAAAAAAGAATAAAAAAAATACGTGACTATATCACGAAACTTTGTGAGACTGGGTAGGAATATTGATACTGATTTATTTAATATTTATTAGGGATCTTCCAATCAGGATTTTTGCAGCCGATACCGATTACTGATTTGTTGTCTTCGTGATCTGCCGATATCAATTCCGATTTTTTTTTTAAGCTGAAAAAATTCTCTAATTGCAGCCGCATTTAGGATCCCTATGATGACAAAAGTAAACGTGAAAGATCGGTAAATAAATTCGGCAAATTTAGCAACCACCGATCGAGTCATTTAATACCATTATCGGAGCATCCCTAATATTTATTTATTTATTTTATCTTTTATGTATGTTAACATTTTAAACAATGATAAAACGTATCAACAAGTAAAATAAAATCAACAAGTAAGACCAAAAAGTTTTGAGTAGACGATATATAAAAAAGGAGCCCCCCAGATCGTTTTATCCATTGTGGTGGCCCTTGCAAGTTGCTCACCAAAAGGTTGAAGACCCCTGGTGTAGTGGTTTAAGCATGGGAATGGTTATCAAAAGATTGATGGTTTGAGTCCAGGGTGAATACATTTCATTAACTGGTTTCTGATATACTATGCAAGTTTTATTTGAAGACTAATGCATTTAAATTGGCAGTATATTTCATCAATAAAAACATCACCAGTATTATTGACATGACTTGTATTTTGCATTAAAGTATGTAAATAACCAAAGTTGTTTTTTGTTTCATTTTGTTTATTTGGTTTACTTTCGGTTTCATTCTTGGTATGAAAACTTTCACACACTTTGCATGTATGTGAATAAGTTACCTTAAGCAAACAAATAAAGAAAAAAAATGTAAGGTTCTCAGTATAAGCCAATTAAATTTGTATTAAATACTGCACGTTTCACTTTGTTTGTAATAAAACAGATTTCTTAAGTGTTCAGACACTTAAGTTTTAATGCTCTAAGCTGTTGTTCTTTGGTATAAACCCAGTCCAGCAGAGAAGATGCATTCAGACACAACTGGCTCCTCAACGGTGTTAGAGAAATTAATCAATAGCGTTATTGACTTCATAATCACAGGTAATTAAGTAACAGATTGATAACCGACCCAGCTATGCCAAGAAAATACCAATTTACAGCATGATGGCCATTTCAGCAATTTAAAATTACAGTTTACAATTTAATATCATGGTTATGACACAATTCCTTATTTGTTATGACATAATTTATTCTGTTAGGGGGTTTGCCCAAGTGTGTTACTTGAGAAGTAGACATCATTCCTTCCTTCCTGTCTCATGCATGATGGACATTGGACAGACCACAGTAGGACATTTATGTAACTTTTCTGAACTTATGGGTATTTCCTACCAAAGAGTCTAAAACTTTTGAAAGTACCTGTCCATCTATTAATGGGAAGAGATGAACAATAATCAGAGCTTTCAAAAGTCACAGTGAAGACACTGTGGATAAATTACAAGACTTAAGGAACGGCATGTATAGAGGCCTGACAGTTTTCCTCCCCACCTTCAGTAGATCCTCAAAGTAGAGTTAGACAAGAGATCTGCCATATCAAATGTGTCCTGGCTCACTATAAATAAAGGTCCAACTACAAAGGTGTTTTGAGGTGTCCATCAGGCCACTGGTACCAGCCAAAAAGGTGGCAAGTGAAATAAGCAGCTTCTTTCTTTTGATCTTCTGTACCACAGGGTGCCAGACCTTTTCCCTTTGCCCATTCTAAGGCCCTCAATAGTGTTTTTTACATCCCAAAAAAGAAACTAAAATGTTGTCATCATTTACTTCCCCTCATGTTGTTCTTAACCTGTATGAGTTTATTTCTTTTGTTGAACACAAAAGAAGATATTTTAATAAATGATGATAGGCACACATTAAATGTATCCATAGTAGGAAAAGCAAATGCTATGGAAGTCAAAGGGTACCGTCAACTTGTTGGAGCTGGGTTGGAACTAAAGTCTGCAATACGGTGGCTCACAAAAGCAGGGTAGGGTTCGAGACAGAAACACTTGCTTATTTACAATGTTTTACGTTTTGCAATACTTCATGCACTGAGAGGGGTTATAAAAAGCAAACCTTCATTCTTTAAAAAGACTTAGGAATAAACACATGCATTGACGTATCGTAAACCATGCACTCTTAAGCAGTTAAGCTCAATTTGTTTTATTGAAACACAGGGACCAATTACCAACAGCAAACCATTATCTAGTCTAGTGCACTTTTCACTACATACTTTGTTTCCTTTTCTATTTTTGTAAAAGTGGAGCACTTGAATGATAATAAAGCACATAATGTTGATGCACAGACAGAGAATCTATCTATCCATTTATCTGAATTTTGTCAAACATCAATGCACATCATTTTAGTACCTCAAAAGGGTTATAATTAAGTAATAAGTTTGTACCCCAATAACTGCCCTATTGCTCTTTCTGTCTTTGCAATATTACATAACAAGATCACAGGCCATTATGCCAACTTTAATGTATGTATTAGCTAAACTCAATCACAGTTCCAGATTATTTACGCTTTGATAAGAATAAAACAAACCTTGGCATTCGAGATAACAAAGGAAAATCTATATTAACCTTTAACAACCTTGCCTATGGCAGAACCCACCAGCAGAGTTTATACTACATACATTGAATTCTCTCAACTAAAGTCAACGCAGGCCTCGTGTCAGAAATGAAACCCATCAATCAGAATGACCTCTTTAACCTCGTGTGGTCTTCATTAATCACAGCAGATGACAGTGAGCCCTTAGCCAGAGGTATTATACACAGTGAGGCTTTCAACACATCAACATTTTTCTTGGAAAAACTTACGTAAGTTATGCAAAACTTGTGTTTTTGTGTCATGGTTGAGAACGGGACAGCGCCAGGTAAGTAATAGCCCAATATACTTTCAATACACTAAGGGCCAGATTAACTAAACAGGGCAAATTAGCGTGAGAGCACAATTTTAAAAAAGCACAGATGGGAGTGATAATATCTGCGGGTTATTTACTAAAAAGGCGCAAATTGAATAACACATGCAGGCCCAACAGCTGATTTACATAATGAGCAATGCAATCTGCTAAGTGCAGCGCAAATTAGTGCAGGTTCGCAAATAAGCAAAGCTGATGAGTTTCGGGTGATTTAAACATCTGTAATGCACTTCATGTGTTCAGCACCACAGCTAAAGAAGCCATAGTACACTGAAAAGAACTGGAGGACAAAACATTGAAACACTTGCTATTGTGTGATTTCTAGTGATTCCTCTTTTATTTCATCCAGCAAAAAACAACATGGCTTGGCAAACAATATTTTTGAATAATATGTTCCTCTGGCAATCCAAATAAACTCTTATGTGTGGGAAAAATCCTCTGCCTTGTCCTGTCTCTGCCAAGCCTCCTATTATCAGCTACACTTGCAGCTGTTACAGGTGCAAAAGTGCAGGCGTTTTGGCATTAAATAATGGCACAAATACCAGTTATATTACACGTGCAAACATTAGTAAATCACATAGCGTGAATCATTTAAATATTCTCCTTTCATAAACGTTGCGTCTGAAAGGTAAACTCCTAGAAATACATATGCAATACGGTAAGTCGCAAACAAAAATTTCAGCGCTAGTTATTCACTGTACGTCTTTGGTAAATCCCGACAGTCGTTATTTGACGCCCCATTCAGACAGCCAGCGATGTTATCGCTGTGTGTCGCCTGTCTCTTTCAATGAGGCGTTTCTAAATCTGCTTGTCATAAACAAATGAGTACCATCCACTCCAGTAACTGTCGAGAGAAGGATGACGTGAACTCCACTGCTTCGTTCTCATTGGTAGTCGCTCCCAAAACATTTGCATAAAGTTAAACTTTTCTAAACTTTCTCGCATCGCAGACGCGCCCATACGGTCGCCAACGGACACTTTCGCTCGAGCCGCCGGAGGATTTTATTTAAATAAATAGGATCGCGTCGCTCTGCTACTGCTGGTCGCTGGCTGTCTGAATGGGGCGTTACCCCAAAATTATGGATTGCGCTGGCGCAAGCTGTTCAATCTGGCCTTAAATATGCAAACTTGCAGTCCTGCTGTTGTACATAAACAAGCAATCCTGCACTACTGAAGCAGTGAAAATATCAATATTGAATGGGGAGATCGAGATAACTTTAAACTTCTGTGTCATTAAACTAAGTTTCACAAGTCAACCTAAAGATCAATTATTTGCATTGGTAATGATGCCCCACCCCACTGATTACCCCGCAGTTAATAGAGTACTCGTTTTTTAGACCTATGGATTTATCGAAATGAAAAAATTACATACATGCACATCCCTACTTTATAAAATGCACACCCACGGTCGTGCCACATTGCCACATTGGGTGTGCAATTCAATGGCTCGTCGTCAATTACTCCTTACATGTTTAACAAACTTTAACCAACTTGGTGTTTTTTTAACTGTTGCTCTGCCATGACAGTGTTGACCTGAAGTAAGAAACGGATCATATCAGTAAACAATTTACATGCAAGCCAACTATTATATGTAATGAAAAGCCTTTAATATATACAAGACATCTTGGATGTTGACTGACCCAAGAAAAATTTCAAAGTCTGTTACCGGTAAATTAAAAAACTTTTCTGATGTTATAAAGCAGAACCTGGTTTATTCCAGAATCTTTCACTTTCCTTTTCTCTTTCTTGTTCATCCTTTTCTCTGTTCCTGCTCTAAGTATATGTCTATAACAACATGCTGACATTTCCCATCATGTTTGAATTTGTACATGAGTCATACCTCACCTGACACTCAACACAGATCCAAAAGGAAGTATTTATTGCAGCAAATAGAGCTATAATTGCATACTCTGTGTTCAAGCCTGATTGCTTAAGTGTTTGCATAGCCAATCGTGTTGTGAAAGTCACTGAAGCAGACCATCAGCACACAACCTGTATATGGCCTATCACAAGTTGTCTGGCAACACTGACCCAGTGGCACACTTTTAATGCACATATATTTCTTGCATCTGGTAATAGGCACCTGTAAATGGACTCCGATTTCCAAAATCCAACACAATCGGATGGTAATTTGTAACTATTTTACCAGATGGCTAATTCTTATGAATTTCTATGAACTTATTTGAAAGTTATCCCTTGTTACTCCCCCCACCATCATGGGCAAAACTGAATGTATTTACTTTGGCAACACACACCTATTGAGCAGCAAATGTCTGCACCTAAACATTATCAGTTGATCGTTCACCTTTAATAACTATTTACATTTCAAACATGATCAGAGTGGTGTTGTGATGTATACAAAGGTATTATCATGAAAATGGTGAAATATATGGACAGCTGTCAGTAAATAGAGGCATAAATCCAGTGATGTTTTGAGGCAGATATCGAGGTAAAAGTGTGAACTGCTGAGTCCTTTAAAACAGGAACATGATGTGACAGTTTATTTGAATATCACTGGTCACACTGGTTTTGTCTTCTCTTATTCATGTTTAGAGAAAGCTGTCTGTTTGCACTCTTTCGCAACATCGTCCCCAGCCAATTTCCAGCAACTTGTGGTGAGCCCCTGCAGCAGAACAAAGGCTGCTGTCTCAGTCTGAAATGGAAATTTCCACTGAGCCTTGAGCCCGGGTTATCCCAGTTGCATGTTTGATATTACAACAAAACTATGGGGCCTCAATCTTTGTAAGGAGAGTGATGCTGGTCTTGACAGTTTCAGTTTCAGACTGGATCGTAAATACACGGTCACAAGTCTACTATCACGGCCTACATTTAGTTTTTCATTACACCTGATTATGCTGTCTGTCACTGTAGAAGAAATTCACTAAAATTGCAGCGCTTATAACAAAGCTGTTCAGCCAAGGCATATAAGATAGCATCAGATGGTAACTGTCTGAATATGAAGAGCTCAGATGCAAAAGCTGCTAAATGCCACGTCTAGCAAAGATTAGATAATGATATTGACTGATTGCTCTCGGGACATATTATATGTAATAAAATATTTCACGTATAATCTGCTTAATCCCACCCTTAAGATGCATTCAGACTAGCCGTAGCAGAGCAACACGATATCTTGCGACTTCTGGCGACCAGAGCATCAGTGACCAGGCATGTCTAGTCATGCGACAAAGTTGAGAAAAGATTAACTTTATGCAAATTATGAGCTACTTTCGATAGCAACTACCAATGAGAGCGAAGCATTGGAGTTTACGTCATCCATCTCTCGTCAGTTACCTGAGTGGACGGTTATGACAACCAGATTAAGACACGCCTCCTACGACCTCTTTGAAAGAGACGGGCGACACACAGCAAAAAAATCGCTGATAAAGTAATTGCACCTTTAGGCAACTCAGAAAGAATCCCACAATGCCACAATGATTTTTCAGCAAAGTCCTCTAAGTGCACAAAATAAGAATTGCCGCATGTATGTCAATGTGCATTGGTTTTTAACCCAATTTAAGGAACTTTACCAAATATATTTGCATATTGACCGAATTAAGTCTTTACCTTTATTCAGAAAGGACAGTGAAGAGTAATTAGAGACTTCTTTAGATTTTTGCATGTAGAGGGTTTTGCAGCGAAAGGCATCCAAATGTGTTAAATACCAATTAAATAACTAGAGAGACATTTGTAAAAATAAGGCAATTCATTTACTAATTAATAACCTTTTTATTGCCATTAAAGTGAAATTATTAAACCTAAACACAAGAGCCTAAAAAAAATGCTAATTTACAAGAAATGATGTCACTTGGAGGGTTTTGCATCTGAGTTCTTCATATATTTCAACAAAAAATCCATAACTACATTAAAATTGTATCTTTCTACAGATGCAGAATTAATATTTAGAAAGAATAATCATCTAAATAATTGTTGTTTTCTCAAACATTCATCCAATAAAACTTCAATGGTGGCATCTATCATGTAATACATGGATTAGCTCCCATTTATATTTATTATTAGACTATAAGAGAACACATCCCTTGAAGTTGTTGTTGAATAGTTGCTGTTTAATGTTGTAAATGAGATGTCTTTACTGATCTCTAGGTGCAGTCGGTAGATGTTTCAAGCTTGTAAATCAAATTCAGCCCTATTGAACTTAATCATATGAAATCAGAGGCATTTCTTATCATTTAAATAATTTCTAGTACTGCAAAGAATAATCAAATATTAATATAAAGGATAAATTCCTTTATGCAGCTGTTTAAACTCAGTGGGTTCAAAGGTTTGGCTGCTACAGGCCGTACATTATGAAGTCAAATTTACAACAAGATACAACTACAACTAGATGCATAAGAACGATATCGCTGGTATCACTTTCAGAGCGCTTTTTTTAACTGATGAACGATAAAGCATACTGCCGAATGGACTGATGCTGATCAGATTTTTGCTGATGTCCTCTTTCACGAGGTTCAGCATGCTCTGATATTGACTCAGAACAGATCAGCTATTGCTCCTCTCATGCTGAGTACATGCTGGCTCCTAATACTGATCTGTCATTGCTGTATGATGGTGGGAATCCTAGATTTATATCCTGTCTTGTAAGCTTTAACAGTAACATAAGATGTCACAAACAAGCTTCAGAAGTGACAACAGCAGCTGTTGCCCCCCGTTTACCCTATCAGCCTGCATTACTCAATGGCTTTCCCCTCACAAACCATACTCAGACTTCATCACTCATAAACAACTGGGTTTACTTTTCATCTTCCCTCTCTGTTCCTCCTCTATAAACATGCACACACAGTAAAACTAGAGATAAGAAATATCAGTTTCTATGCCTACAAGATTAGGAATGCTAAAATGACCCAGGGTGATTTTCTCATATTTTAATGAGTCTATAAAATACCATCAAATAACAGAAATGCAATAGCATCAGTTTGTTAAATTGACCCATAAGCTGTTAGTGTAAGACAAAGCCCACCAATCATTTTCTAATGTTCTTAAAGGATAATTCCGGTATTTAACACTTTGGGTCTCATTTCTGGTTTGTTTTGGATGAACTACAGTGATGGACACAGAAATTTTGACAATGGGTCGTGTCTTGAGTTTTTGACTTGTTTAGAAGCGTCTCTTGACTGCTTCAGAATGGAAGTCAATGGCCATGCACAAACATGTCATTAAAACAACACTTAACGTTCATTTTTAAAACTGTGCTACTCACCGAGTGGTTCGTGGTGTTCGTTGATGATTAAAAACAAGTTGTGAAGCGAAATACAGTTTCTGTCATGTTTTATTTGGCATTTTGTAAAATTCCATTGATCTCTCTTGTAAGACTCATTGCTCGCTGATATATCACTCCGCCACTGGGAAACAGAAAAGGGTCAGTTTACATGTGGTTGTAGTTTTTTCGCTCGGTTTCTCTCAGAAGAAAATTTTCCCATATTTGTAGGGCTGGACCAGAATATTTGAATATTTGTTCCGTGGGTTGACATTCGAGTTTCAGTTTTGAGACTCGAAAATATATATATTAATATTTCACAGCGTTAATGCAGAGCTTTTGCCAAGCAGGAAGTGCGCTTCACGCTCCCGCTCTATAGGTGGCGCAGAGAGACCAACATCCATAGCCAACAGCCACCAAACGCCACCAGTGGAAGAGATCGCCTCGAACGGGAAGCGCGCTTCCTGCTTTGGCATTCATGCTAATAGTGTTGTAAATAACGTCCAGTTTCTTGCAAAAACTGATTGATTTGCTTCACAAGACGTCAATATGTCACACGGAGTTGTGGGGGATTACTGTTGTATTGGATATATATGCTTTAGCTCTTAAAGTGTGCGGATCGGTTGACTTGCATGACAGAGCACTGGGGTTTCTGCAAATATCTTCTTTATTGTTCTGCTGATGAAAAAACATATTGGATGGTGTGAGTGTTATAAATAAACTTAATTTGGAAAGTATGCTACCGTTTTATTACAGTTTGTTGAACTTCGTCCATTTATTTTCGTTGTTTTATTTAAATAGCCTACCCTTTACATTGTCAGTAATTACTGTGCTGTTAATTTCTGATACGGGAGTGTTTGTTTGTTAGAAAAAAATGTAAGGCTACCTTATTAAAAGTGCTCTTGTGTTTTGTTTCACTAATGCTGTTCTCGCAGGACGCGTGACAGGCATGCCGAGTGTGCTAACGCTTCAGACTCAAATATAGAGCGGAAGTATATATGCGGTTGTGAGGTATCTGAAAAAATAGTTCCACTATAGCAAATAACACGGATTGAAATCATACATTGCGCCAATATATTTGTTTTTAATCATCAACGAACACCATGAACTGCTCGCTGAGTAGCACAGTTTTGAAAATGAACGTTAAGTGTTGTTTTAATGACATGTTTGTGCATGGTCATTGACTTCCATTCTGAAGCAGTCAAGAGACGCTTCTAAACGAGTCAAAAACTCAAGACACGACCCATTGTCAAAATTTCTGTGTCCATCACTGTAGTTCGTCCAAAACAAACCAGAAATGAGACTCAAAGTGTTAAATACCGGAATTATCCTTTAAATTATGATAACACACACACACATCCTACAAGATTACTGGAATTGGACAACAGTTCACACTTGGTTGATTACCAAAAATGTTTCCTCTGCCTTGTGTTAGTTTAGTCAATATATGTGACCCGGCAAACCAACCCAAATTAGTTTTTTTGTGATTTACTGTTTTCTATATAAAATCATTATACATACTGTAATGTACAGAACAATATAAACTTGATATATTTAACATTGAATGAGTAATAGTGTGTTCACACCAGCCGTGGTAAAGGCGGCGAAAGTGCGCTAATCGCGCGTAGTTGGACGCTTGAACATTTTGAGTTTACTCGCTTGATTCGTGCGTGAAAGCCGCGCGCGAAACTTTAGTCATTCAAGACATTCACGCTGAAATTCACGTCATGGGAGGGGCTTTAGTTTAGGAAGAGCATTACTGAAAAAAGTGAATCTCTGGCCACTGTTTGGGTCACAAACCACATTTATACAAAACCATTTTTCTTTTTTTTTTCTTTTAGATCATGATTTAATTCGTGCGGAACGCGCCGCAGGATGCCTAATCGCGACTTTGCATTGACTTAACATGTAAATCACTCGTGCTTGCCGCCTCTACCGCGTCTGGTGTGAACGCCCAGTAAGGTAATGTCAAAGATTAAAATCCAATGTTAATTCAATGACTTAAATCAAACTTTGATGCTATAGTTGTTAATGAGATTTAAAACTTTGAGACTTTTGATTATAATATTTTATAGACAGGGTCACATATATTGCACAATTTGATTTCACAATTTATCAATCAATTTTGAATTTTATAAATAATCAATATATTATATAAATATTGGGTAAATGTAGGCATAAATCTCAGTTTATTAACTCAGTTTCACATTCAGAGGCCACAGCCACCTCAATTTCTAGTTATTTGTGTCTGCATTGACTACTAGGAAAAATCAATATTATTCAAACATTAATGTTGAGGATTTTAGCTTTGTCTAAGCTTAGTGATCAAAAACACATAAGAATTTTACTATTTAAAAATGTGAAGAATCGCGATAACTGCCCATCTAACATGAAAATCATGAAAATAATATTTTGTGTTTGTGAGAAGTAAGTTTGTGCTCTAACACTTACACTGGCAGATATATCATCTCTGTGGATGTTAGACAGGATTCAGAATTCAGGAGCCTGCAAAACATGATGACTAATTCACGTCTGTGTTATTTAAAACTTATATAAAATCTTACTTTTTTCACATCAAAGAAAAGGGGAACAAACATGCAAATCCAGCTACTGAAAAATTGTCACCTTATAAAAAACATCACTAACCAGGATGTTCGTCTCTACAAAATATTTTTTTACCTGAATAAAAGAATTTCCGGTCTTTTCAAGTAAGGAATACAATTTAAATAGTCTTGCAAGTAACTAAACTTACCACAAATGACTCATGAGTCATGTCAGGCTATAATGTAGAACTATTGTGCATTGCATATGACTCAGGTTCAACAGCTCATTTGCATGTTAAGTTGCCTCAAATTAACATTAGCCAAGTGTGCATTTATGTAAGTTATAAGCATACATACAAGCATTTTTTATTGATTAAAAAGCAAAAACTCCACAAATAACAGCTTTAGATTTACCTCACATATATTTAAATGCAGTGTGAATGCAAATTAGAGCAGGGTCAATTATTTATGAATAAACTGTTGTTAGTAGCGAGCTATCAGTAAATGTTCATAGTCTTTGAGTACAGCTTCGCATAAGGTCACACCGTTGACCCTTTCACCATAGGGAACTGTTCCTTTTATTGTCTGACTGCCAGGCAGCCTGGATAGCAAAAGGCAGACTGACATCTCTGGACATTAAGCACAAAACAAGTCCCTGGTTGATATTTTTTACTATACCAGCAAGCAATTTTGTCTAAAACAATGCAAAATTTGGGCTGTCATTGAAAATAATAGACGTTTAACCATAGCCCAAGAATAGACGATGCCTATTTGTTTAGAACATGTAAAAGAAATGAGGCAAAAACCTGGAACAAGTGTTGACTTTTCTTACATGGTGGAAAATATTACTTTTCCAAGTTATTTTGGCAAAAATGGCATGTAACCAAATTCAAGGATATTAAGGGTAGAAGTTTGTTACTCATAGCCGGGCTATATTGGGTCAATAGTTAGTCTCGGTTTTTGCTCGCTGGGTATTAGATGCTGATCAACCAACTAGACTGAAAATTTGTATGCTCAAATTTGTATGATTTCAAGCTCAGGGTTCTACACAAAAGACTTGACCTGCCACTTGATGACGCGAGACAGAATCCATTAAAGTAAATTCATTCATTTCTTGTGAGGACAAATAAAAAAAATGCTACACCATACACCATAAAAATGTTTGTCAGTTAATCTGACGGGTCATGATTTTTAGGTCTGTTCTAATTGGGTTTAAAGAAACCATATGGATCAATTTAAATGTCCCATGTATGTGTTGATATAAAATACATGCTGTACTGCATCACTACTTGATCCAATGTAAACTTTTGTCATCTGAAGCAAACCAAGTTAACAAAATTATAAGTCATAAATCTATTTTAATTTGACTACATAAAGGAATAGCTGACCTAAAAATGAAAATACTCCCATCAAAGCAGAAAAATGTGTGGATAACCATAAACCCAGCTAATGTGTAGTTATAGTTTAAAAAGTTATGAAAGATGTGTGTGCTTTTGGAGCTTTTACAAGTTGGAGATCATTCAATTGCATTAAAAAACCAAGAAGAGACAGAGTAGGTGCGAGGGGCAAAAACTAACGCTGGGTTAGCTCTAACACGAACTGTTTACATTGTTGCACAAGGTTGAGCGTTTTGTTTTTCCGGTATTTTTTTCACCCTGCCAAAAAAACGATCTCCCGCTAACGTTAGCGTAATTCTTGTCGTTGTTTTAAATAGGCTCCACACTAGGCTTGCCGCGATAGTCGGTGAAATGGTGATTACCGGTGCTTCAGCCTCTCACCGGTTAGATCACTTGCCCACCACGACACGGTCTTTCACCGTTGTTTTGATATTTTTGTGTAATTAAATAATTTAGTTTCGTTAGAGAGAGCAAACACTTACAACTGAATGTGTCTCCTGCCTGAATTCAGCGAAGCTGAAAGCGCGTCACGTCACAGAGCAGCCGCAGGTGTCAGATTTCATTTATTTCTGTCAGAGTTTGCGAGGCGAGCTGACTGACCAGATGATGACAGAAGCCGCGTGCTTACTCGTTTTTGTTTTAATATACATATATGATGTTTAATATAAGCGAGATCGTTTTGTTGTTGTGTTTTTCATCAAGAAAAATATTAAACCCATCATTCAAGCAGCGGTTTAATGGATAAGTAGCCGGTTGCTCTGCTTGGGACTGGCGGGTTCTGTGAGAATTACCTGCGCACATTGACTCAAGCACTTAAGTAAACCAGCTGTTGCACTCGCATTGCACGCAAATTCATACGTGATTTAACACAGCTTACGCAAGTGCTGCATTTAAACAGTTGCATAATTCAAAAGTGAAAGTAAAATGTGCACGTCTGCATGCGCATTTATAAGCCCCTCTCACCCGGTGATACCGGGATCACAGAGTTTGTGACGCGCCGATTAACCAGTGGGAAAATTATGTCACCGCGGCAACCCTACTCAACACGAATAATTGCTGGCTCCCAACAAAATAAATGTGCCTGTCTTATTAAAAATCGGGTGTCAATTTTTTTCTTTAATATTGATTGAATAAGGTCACGTCAAAGATTTTCGAAACTGTAGTATGGTTATTACAGACTGGGTCACATATAAAAAATTTTTTTTCATAATTGTGCTGCTTTTTCTCACATATTTAGACATTTGTATCCATTTATAATTTACCTATTGTTAGAAAAGGTCTGAATGAATGAATACAGTGTGGATACCTGTCTTTTACAGACAGATATATAAACAATATCCACTTCAAGTATATAGACAAAATAATATTGAAATATTTGCCTGCAAACTTAGCAAGTGTTACAACTAACCCCCTGCATGTTACAATTAACCCCACCTATGGGGTAAGTTGTAACGTTTGCACTTCTGTCACATTTGGTGTAATTTTCCAAGAATGGTAAGTAATAGAAACAAACTTCAAATGTTCATTTGTAGCAGAGATGTGTGTGTTGCTTGTGTGAAAATATAATTAATCAAACTCAAATATTTTATGAATGATTGAGCCAAAACCAAAAAGCGTTAGGTTGTGCCCCTCTCTCCCCTACTCTTAACTTTGTGTTCAGCTCAAGAAAGTCACATACAATTCACCTGGAACGAGATGAGGATGAGTAAATGATGAGAGAATTTTCATTTTGGGGTGAACTTTTCCTTTAAGTTATACCAATAAAAAAAAGTCTCTTAAGGTTTTTACATTAACAGTGTATGATTATGAATGCAGAGGTATTAAAGTTAAACATGTAATGTATATCATGCATCAATGCAGCATAACTAAAACACTGTGCTGCAGTTGAATACGAAGATTACTATTGTGTTTACATTGAGCAATAGCGGCACGTGGTCAAAAAAAAAAAAAACAGTTAAAGCCTCGAACATTCTGAACGCGCGCTTCCCATCAAAATTATGACGTCGAGAAGTTTGACACAACAAACGAATGAACGAAAATAAGCAAAAACATGACTCTTTAACCTCTAATACAGACACATGTATCAAATGTTATAATTTCCATATTAATTAGGGTACTTTAATTTTGAGTTGCATTAGATCAGTCACTGCACTGTTACGTTATTCCGATTGTATTTATATCTCTCCAATAGTAGGCGGTGTCTCTACCAGTTCAGTCTACACATGGCCACGAAGACCATCTGATGGTATAAACAGCAGCAAATATGCATAACTTTTATTAAATTGACTATCATAAATGTGTTAACCCCGTTCATCACTTAAACAGGCTTAAAACTAGCCGCTAGCATTCTGCTATTAGCAGGCTAACGGGAGCTTGTAACGTTACGGGACGCACAAGCAGTTTCAAGAACTGAAATATTTCGTTTTTACGAATACTCCTTTAAATCACTGCGCTTCAAGAAAAGAATAAACATGAAAAAATATATATATTCTTCTATATTCATTACAGTATAATAAGCATATGATTACCGTATTATTCGCTAGTGTACGTTAGAGGTGGAAGGGACTTACCAGCCGTTTGTCTGCCACTCCTCCCTCCTGCTCGACCACAAGCCCACACTGATGAAAAGCGCTCAAATGCAGATTAAATCCGAATTAAATGCACCCTTTACTCACAACCTACTACAAATCAATCGCGTATTCCTTATGTGCATAAACCCGTGCGCTGTTTAACAGTTCATATAAACACCCGTTCATATAAACACAAGCATCGCGGACTGCTAGTTCATGAACTGTAAAGCAATCTAATAATTCGCTCCTCTGATAACTGAAAATGTTAGTGAGTTGTACGAGCTCCTCGTGAACGCAACGCATGGGATAGTCGATTGAGAATTTTGGTGGTGGGTGAATATGAACTGTGCACGTAGCTCACGACACGTCCCTCCTCCTTCTTCCCGCAGAGAGAGGAGTTCGTCTGCGCGTGTGGGGAGCGATGCAGATGCTCACACAGAGGGAGGGGGGACTTGTATGCGTAGGTATTACATCCTCCTGAAGTCAAGCTATGAATCAATACTATAGCATACGTTAGTATATAAACTGTGGTAAATTGTTTTATAGGATTTACTATACTTTGTTAGTAGCCTACACGAGTGTTCTGTATTATTAACTATAGTGAATTGATATGAAGTAAACAACATAACATAGATATAACATATATAACATAACACATAACATATGCATATATGTTCCCAGGGAACACACACACATATAGGCTACTGATAATATGTAAAACCAAATATACTGTAAGTTTAAGCATAGATCGAGGTGATGTAATAATAACAAAACAACCAACATATAATATAAAATAATTCTAACTATTTTAATGTATCAAAAACCAACATGTAAATATAATAAAAGTTTTAGTTGTTTCTATAAGATTAAATGAATTAAAAATATGTACTTTTAAGCATGCATAAGCAACATCAATACTACATTGATAAACGTTTTCATGGTATTTGAAACTTAGCCTGCCAGAGAATTTAAATCAGTGCCCAGTGCAAACCGTCTTTGGAAAGCACAGCAAGTGGGCACGCTTGGTAGAGACATTCAAGCGTGTGTGCCACTGCATGCCAATGAGGTGCCACTGACAGACATATATTGTACCGGCGCCAAATGTGCGGAATTGTAGGAACTCATGAATAGCCTCGTGGGGGTGTTTCGGGAGTCCGGGATGGCAGCACTTACAAAGCCCCATTGAGGTCGCCACACCGGGCACTAGACTGGCACAGAATCAAGTGACATGCAGAGTATAAAGAGCACAGAGAGGCAGGAAGTATTATGCTTGCTACAAACTGTTGAACTACAATGGTCTGACTTTGATAATGTTTGACTCGTTGCCTAAACATTCACTGCTTTAAATACTGTGTCCACTTTACAGGCAGTGATCAGATGTTATAGACCTACAAGTTATACATGTGACCATGTACCTTATCTTTAATAGTAATTTTGAGGCCTATTTGTTAGTCTAGCAATCCCTCCATTATTCTTATCTTATCATATGTAGGGTCAGAGGGAGTGCTGGTCACAGGCCTATCCCAGCATGACTGGGCCAACTTGTAGACAACACCCTGCATGGGTATGTATTTATTGTTTGTTTGATTTGTATTTTCCCCCCAGGCAGTAATCTCCCCAGTAGCTTAAACAAATTGATATTATAATTTTAATTAACATCTATGTTCAACAGAGATCATATTCACTCATCATTTTATTTAATATCTTGTTATCGATGTGTTATTATGGGCACATTAGTGCTGAATTCAGACTGTGCTTCAAATTACATCATGGCCAATCACTTTATTGTGACTTCATTTCCTAGCTTGTGATTTGTGATAGTCACTAAAGATAAGACCATGTCAGATTTTACAGAATGATGATTCATTGACCTGCTGAACTTGATTCATAAATTATGTAACACTGATCTGTCACATATATGAGGCAGAATTTTAAGAAGAGAACATTACAGAATATTTTATACTTTAACACATGGGTTCTCAAAGTGGGATCCGGGACCCCTGGTGGGTCAATGTTCAGCCAGGGGGTCCGTGAAATAGGCTATGTGTTGTGTTACTAAGAAATGGATATTTATATCTAAAATGTCAGTATTGCTACTGTTTATTTTATTAAAGGTTTTAAGATAATTTAAAAAGTATAACTGAGTCCAAATGTAATTTGAACAAAACAACCCTCTTAAAAACATAAGTTAAATCACTTGGAAACAAGTGTAAAATGTGCATTAAGGTAAGAACGCTTAGTAACTATTCGAATTTTAAAGGAGACATATCAAGAAAATCTGACTTTTCCATGATTAAGTCAAGTGCTATTATTGGGTCCCTGGTGCTTCTATCAACCTGAAAAGGGGGGAAAAGATCAACCCAATAACTTAGTTTTGGTAAACCATTTTGTACAAGCAATAGGTAATTGAAATTTGTCTCCCCAAGTGATGTCAGAAGGGGGTAATTTTGCCTTAATCTGCACCACACCCCTGCCATTTAAGGCAGAGATCAGCTCATTTGCATGTTAATGGACACACCCAGAATGGCACATTTTTGCACACACCTACAAAGTGACAATTTTAACTTGCTATAATAAATGTAATAAAATCTATATGATATTTTAAGCTAAAACTTCACGTATGTTCTCTGGGGACACCAAAGATTTATTTGACATTTTAAAAAAGTCTTGTGAAATGTCCCCTTTAAATATGAGGTAATTGTGAGACAACAGGGAAGGTATATCCATAGTTTATCTCCATGCGAGACTGAAATCCAAATTGAACAAAATTGGAATATAAAGTGATGGCCTGCTTCTGATCTTTTCTTGCCCTCTAGTGTTTGAAAATTGTCATTACATTTGTGGCAGAGTAAAAAAAATCAGATGCAGCACTGAATATAAAAATCGTAAGTGGCTTTATTTGTAATTTAAAGTAAAAAAAATTGTTATGCATAACTTAATATTTATCATTACTATTTAATCGATTTGAAAATCACAGTTAATTTTAATTGCTATAAATAATAATATTAAATAACTTTATTTCAACTTTATTTTTGTAACATATAGCAACTCCTCACAAATTAATAATGTTAAAATGAATTTTACAATAAAAATTTTGCAATGCATGATTCCATCTTTATATAACGCTTGTTAAAGTGCTATATAAAATTGCATTTAATTTAATTGAACTTCAAGTGATATGGTTATACTGTATATGTGCTATTTAGAACCAAAAGTGGTATTATAGTTGTGCACTTAAAGTGGTTCCCCTATGATTACGAGCCAGTAAACCACTTTTAATGCTATCTAACACCGTGTACTTGGCTGCTATGAAAATCCATTAATCCATTGGTGGGTAACTAAAACCACTCCTTGGCACGATACATATTATATAAGACTTTTAAAAACACCCGGCAAAGAAGTAACCTTAAGAGCTTCTCCTTTTGCTATTGTGCCTTTTCTGAGTGCTGGGCAGGATGAGAGGACAAAAATCATCTAAACCGTTGAATCGGTTAAGATAACATCCTGAACATGTTTCTAAATAAATACTTAGCGAGTGTGCTACTGTATAATGTTTTTATTTGCTACAGATGATTATCTAAAGATGAGTTTACATAACAAACACATATAATGGAACAGTTTGGAGGTTTTTGTGATTGGAAAACTAGCTGGACAATGACTGGGAGTGTTATTTACTACACACCTGAAGGCAACAACTGTGACCTTTAACCAACAATGTCAATGTCACACCAGTGAAGAAAACATGTCAAATGAAGCCTGATATGTATGTCAAATCATGTTTGATAAGTCAGCAATCTCTTCTGACTGCTTATACTGTAGATAGAAGATTGAAAAGTGTAATATTCCACTGAATGTTGTTTACCTGGAAAATAACTTTCTATGAAATGTAATAAAAATTGTGAGGTACATTATTGTTATATTATTGAATAAAAACAGTTGTAATTGTTTTTCAACTTGTTATGCAACTTAACTTTTTTATAAAAAATTATTTTATAACATTAAACCATGAAGAAATTTTTATGTACATCAATCAGAAAAACTATTTCCATTTGCTCCCACTGATTTTAGTTTAGGCATGTTGAAGAACATGAATTTTCTGCATATTTTAAATACATTTAAATAAAGTGTTAAGTATTTAATAATTTATGCAATAATTTAAATTATAACAATGTATTCATAAATAAGTACACTGTAAAAAAATAGCTGTAATTATGCAGCTGTTTGCCAGCAACTTACTGTAGAAGATAAAGACTGAAAATGTTTTATGTTTATTTAACTTTGAACAAACTGTTTCCAGGAAATAACATAAATGTAATATCTACGATAATTTACTGGCAGCTAGTTGCCAATAATACCCAGTAATAGTGTAATTTCTACAGAATTTTTTTACAGTGTATAATTTTCATTAATGTTGTCTAATTTTTGGTTTTAGCTTTATGTTTCCTCTAGGTGGCAGCAAATACAATTGGCCTGACATGCTTATAAAGACATTTTAAGCATAATCTCATCCACATTAGCATCTGAAGCTTTACTAATTATAAGTGAATAATGTTTAACCTCTAACAGCAATGTCTTGGTAAGACTGATAATTACAAGCACTTGGCTTTTCTCGGTCTCTCATATTTTAAGCTTCACTGATGATCAGGCCAATGATCTACAGTAGCAGGGTACATATGACTCACAGATCCTCTCTGTGTCAGTAGCAAGTGAAGATGAATGAAGTTGCCATGGTTTCACTGAGCTTATCACATTTTTACACAAGACTAGATAAAGCTGTATCAATGACTGTAAGAAATCAGCGTCCCGGTATTTCATTCACTAAAAATCTGACACCAGATTAGCTGTGCCTTTTCCAATAAATTTTATTAAGATTTGTTGAATAGAAATTAGTTCCAGTTTAGAAAAAAGTACACTTTATACTTCTGTGGCCCGCCCAGTGCTGTCTACAGACATATTCTAATGGTTTACATTTACAAATGAACCATTATTACAACCATTACAAAATTCCTATATTTCTAAATCACTGTTAACAGAAGATCTCATCGTCTGTTTTTCTTAATGTTCATTGGCTGTCTGCATGTCTTTAGTAATCGAGCCTGCGCATTTCCTACAGCTAGAGAACAGTTGCGTAACATCCTCATGGCCTCCTTTACTAATGAGTAGATGGACATTCAGCTCTTTGACTTTCAATCTTTAAAATACATGTATAACTGCTTATGGTCCTTTAAAGTGCTGTAGCATTATATTAAAGTAAGAATGTCTGTAAACTGGTGGTGTACTTCAAAACATTTACAAAATTCGCATTAAACAAATACAAAGCCTCTCACTTCTGACAGTAAAAATCAGCAATGACATCATTATGCACTTTTCAGATTCCAGGTTGTACTAAACTAAATGATATTGGTAATTTCAGAAGTGGAAGGAGCCACTGAATATTTCCATTTTTTTGTAATGGGTCTTAAGGGAACAAAATAGAAATTTCACAAGGCATTACTAAATAACTTGTACAGTTAAATGCAGCTTCACAGTATAATCAACAAATACTTACTTTCTTTTAGATATTTTTGACATTTTGTAATTTTGCAACTAATATTTTTTATTAATAAAAAATAACAGCCAAAGCTGTTATTGGTGATTAAAGTTGTGACACTAAGGACCACTGAGAAGAAGATCTGCTAATGTTCACAACATTCATTTAGTAGAGTTATCCTAGATGGCTATTTTTTAATTTATAATACAAATACAAAAACCCCTACTCAATTCACTGTATTGAATTACATTTTTTTTAATGAATTAATTTTGTGACTGGTCTTTTCTTTATAAAAGAAACATTTCTCATGAAAGGTGTAAGTCTATAAAATACAATTCCTAAATCATACTTCTCCGATCAAAAGTAAAAAACATTTACAAAGATAATGTTTTCATAAGTCTCTTACAACTCACTGTATAACAGACCTGGTCTACAATACTGGGCTGCCAAAGGTTCCTCACAGCAATGCCATAAAAGAACAGTTTTTGTTTCCCTAAAGAACCTTTCAGTCAAAAGTTTTCTAAAAAATGTATTAAAATGTATTTTCTAGATGTATTCTATTTTGAGCGAATGAGAAACAATTATAAATGATCCCTATAACATTGCAAAAACAACAAATCTAATTCTGTCATGGTGGCCTAAGACTTTTGCACAATAGTTGAAATTTTTTAATAATAAATATTTTTTTTTGTTTTATGGTATTGTTTAAATGATTATCACCAACTACATAATAATTTCTCTTTTAAGATATAAATCAAGAATAAAATATAAATAATACAGAAATATAATGTAAACTAAATTTACAATATTGTGCTGACTTGTTTACTGCTGGAATTAGTGCCACTCTGTGTTTTAGCGCCACCGTCTTATCATTTTGGGTAACAGCGGCTTAAATCTCACTGGACAGGTGCGTTTTATTATCATGGCAGTGCAAAAACCTCCTCAGCTCTGATCGTCTGACTTTGCGCCAGTCTGATGTGCACAAAAAATCACCAATCACTGTTTGTGTCAAAATTACATCAGTTTAAAGAAACAGTAATTTTAAAAGGGACTTGTGTGGAGTCGAAGAATAAGTCTGATTCCAAATGTTTTCGAGTACGAGTCGAGACCGAGTCAAAATGCTCACAAGTCCATGACAAGACCAAGAGTCCAAGGCCGAGTCTCGAGTACTACAACACTGCATTTAAATCTACATTAAGTTACTGGCAAACAGTTGCCAGTAATATTGTAATTTCTATAAAAAATTGTATAGCCAAAAATGGTTCTTTTGTGACATTGTGTAGCACCTTTATTTTTAAGAGTTTGTGTTCATTAAAAACAACTGCATAAGACAAAACGAAGATTCACAGCATGTAGATTTGCCTTCGTGATCAGAGTCTGTTTGGAGATTTTGACTGTCCAGAGAATAGCAGCATGTATCTGTGAGATTCACAGCTGCTGACCCATCTGCTCTATGACAGACAGGTCTGTTAGGAAAATATGAATGACCAAGTTCAGAACGTTAGCTCTGGGTGAATGTGGTAAACAAGTGGTGATCCTACACTGTAAAACCTGACAAGTTAACTCAACTTAAACCGTTTGAGGAAACCGATTGCCTTAAACCATTTTATACATATTAAATTATAAGTGCATATGACTCAATATATTTGTGTTGGTTTAGCCAATTATTTAGAGTTAAGGTAACTTAATGATTTTAAGTTTGCTTAATTTCATGCCACTTAATTGGTTTTAGTTCACTGAGAGAGATTCAAACTTGCGTGGGATACGCTTGTGCTAAACTGTTAGAAAACACATAAATATTTTTTTCCACTTACAGAACTGTGGTGTTTTCACAACATAATAAATGAATTTGGTAACGTTACCTTTAAAATGTTTATGAGTGAGTCAGTCCTCACTAAGAGAGATTCAAACGAATGCAATAAAGTCAATTAAAATTAGAAAAATCCTGGAATGTTTTCCTCAAAAAAACTTAATTTCTTCTCGACTGAAAAGAAAGACATCAGTGTTTTGGAAGACATGGGGGTGAGTATATTATCTGGATTTTTTTTTTTAGAAAATTGAGTATTCGTTTAACAAATACTGATGCAATTATTACTGTATGTACTGTACTTTATAACCGGCTGTTTTACAGCATGAAGGAAAATGTCAGAACTTATATATATACTTTTTTTATACTTTCCATGATCTCCTTTTCATTAAAACATTTAAAAATTAAAGGTTATGAGTTGTTAAAACATAGAACTGTACATCTATTACAAAATAGTGGTGTGAAATCTAAGCGTAAATAGTCTTTAAGCAAAAGTCCACTTAATCCTTCAGTGTGGTCCAGAGTGTCTGTATGAGTTCCTTGGGGGTTGGTTGACCTCTCAGCTTGTAACTTTGTGTACATGTGTGTTTGTGTATAATATGATCCTTGTCTCTCAGTCTGGGTCTGACCCATCTGGCTGTGAAGGTATGCTGACTAACCCAGCTGATGGAGTGTTTACAGTATCATTTTACAGCATGCTATAGAGGCAGGGGGTAGGACAACATCAACTTTTAGTTTCTAATACTACTAATAACAATCCAAATCCCATCTTTATATTCAAATATGGCAAAAACCTGTCTAAAATTACTTTTTTTAAATAATAATAATAATACACTGTCAGAAAATCATACTTTTTTCTGTCGCTGGGGTGGTACCTTTTGGTACCTTTATGCGTGTACAACAGGGGTTCTCAAAGTTTACATTCAAAGGTCCAAATCTGAATTCCCATAATTTTCATAGGTCCGGAAAAACTTTATGTAAATCATTTATTTATATAACAAATCAACAGAAATAGTTTGGGAAAAACATAAGTGTATTTTGCATTTAAAGTAAAAATTTTTTTTTTTAAATAAACACAAGAAATATGCCAAAAGTAACCAGATGCAAAATACAGAGCAACCTAATTAGAGAAATGGCACAGTTTGTTCTCCATCATATGCATAAACCATGGCAAAAAAGTGTGGTTGGTAGGCAGAGACACTGACCAAAATTAGGGGTGCACCTATAAATTGCCTGATGATTCTTGCTATGCTTCTCAATGAATTACGGTGAAATGACGTTACATCCAAAAGCCAGGGGGCGCTCTTGGGCAGAAACTTAATATGTGCTGCAGACGAAGAACCAGACACACGGAGCTCCAGGAAATGTCTTAAGGATATATTTATATTGCTGTTCTTAAAACCTTTTCAGGTATTTTCATATGTATAAGATTATGTTTGAAGAGTGTTGCTTTTTTAAATGCATGTTTTAAACGACTCAAACCAACAGTGATTGGTAAGGACTGATCAAAAGCCGTAGTTCATGAAGTAGCTGTGCATAATATCTGGGTGTGATGGCTACAGCGTCACACAGGACATTTTTAAATAACTCGTTTTATTTTCTGACCAGGAATACTCTTAAATCAAAAAAAAAAAAAAAAAAACTAAACGAATGGTTTACAAGTTTAATATGCATTTGTAAAATAGCAAATGCACACATTTAATCAATTACATAGAAATTAATGCACTTGTAATATGAAGTGGACGCGGGTCCGGATCCGGACCGGAGTCCGGACTTTGAGAACCCCTGGTGTACAACATCACCTTTTGGGGTACAATATTATACCCTAAGGACCTATTGTGTACCGTACGAAATATTTTATACCAGTTAAATTTCAGGGTACAAAACAGTTAACTGTACCTTTAAAGGTACACAATAGACCCTTAAGGAACAGTAATTTAAACCTTTTTTTCTGACAGGGCATTACTCGATTTTAAATGTCCTAATATGTACCATTTAGGCAGAGATGTTGATACATTTGGTACAGATTTATACTGTAACAAACGTAACCCCAAATACTTTTAGTAGGCTACAAAGTGTCTATAGCACAGTAAAGGTGCTTGAGCTAGCTTGTGGATAAGCTGTGACCCATGTGGTGTTGTAAAGGAGAAGTGTTCAGATTCCTGTTCTGTTACTGTAAGAAACCTGGAACGGCACCCACCATAACTAGCATTACAGAACTCTGTTGATTTGTGCTATCAACTGTCATGGATGTTCTCTGCTGGTTATAAACCAGTGTTTTTTAATTGCTAGATGAATCCCCTGATAACAGCTGCATAGATATTTAACTGTACACTTTTAAGGTATGGCTCCATAAAAAATCGGTAACACTTTAGAATAAGGGTGCACCAATAATCATGAATTCATGCTAAACTAATGCACAGATAATACTGAATTAATGTGTTACTAATGATTATCTAAGCTATTCATTAGCTGTTCATTAATGATTGCCTCATTAGCAACTAATGAAGAGTCTGTCTGTTTAATATATTAGTTCATATATGAATTGTTATTAATTAAATATGTAATTGTGGATTAATTCCATCATCACTTCTTTTATTAACTAATAGTGTTAATTAATTTATTAATTACCAGAAAGCCTTATATTTCGACTTCCAGAAAATACAGGTAAACTAATATGCATTAATACATTATTAATTACAGCATTAGTAGTGTGTTAATTAAAACAATTATTAAATAATGAGTTAATAATGATGTGACTCAACAAGTAAAGTCACAACATAATGATATATTTGCAAAGCATTAGCTAATGATTAATTAACAAATAATGACCATCACTAAAGTTTATAAAAGCTATTTATTAAACACTGGTTTCCAAAAACATTGCCACAAACACATTCCATAACACACTAAATTTAAACACAACTTTAAAACATAAAAATATATAAAATGAAATAATAAAAAGAACACTGATTAAAACATGTAAGTGTAACAAGACATTTTTACAGTGTTGGCATCCATACTGTAGATGTAGAAGTTTTATTTTATATTTGTTCCTTGTAAAGAACTGTTCTTTTGTACTCTGTGCTAAAGGGCCACCACAGCTTAGTGGATTTGTTTTTACAATTACCTCCTTTATGGCATTAACAACTGTATTGACTACGCTACAGCTGTGTTTGCATAAAGTCTCTTGTTGCGCTCAATCTTCCACAACAGAGAAAATGTAAGAAAGTTCATTTACAATTTCCTGGGTTGCTGCTTTAGAAACATGCAGAACTGTTTGCAACCAAGACAAAACTGATCCTAATTTGCACTAAAGTAAATAGTGAGCATCATCTTTTACATCATGCACAGAAAACAGAGATGCTGGGAGATCCGGATCATCAGATTTTGTTTTAAAAGCTTTATTTGTAGTGTAAGGAAGCAGATCACAGTTTAAGATCTGGACTGCATAAATGCAGGGAAGGGGGCAGGTACTACTTACATGATGGGAATGCTGGAGTTTTTAGTGCCTTATAGCAAATTCTGTCATTTTACAACATTAAATCAATGTGTTGTTATAAGGCACTACAAACTACAGCACTGCCATCATGTAAGTAGTACCTGCCCCCCTTTCCTGCATTTATGAGGACTGTGTCTGTTCATTAAAAACTGAACTTGCTCTGAGAAAACATTTGGACAGGACCATAGACAAGTCCAGATCTGTGCTGCAGCCTCTAAGTTAAATGAGTACTCAATTTTTTTCCGATGTCGACTAAAATATCAGGTACGGTTTATTGGGAAAAACGACAACACTTTACATAAGTACTCATAACTCTCGTTCTCTCTTTTTGTGCACACGAATCCAAAATAAATATAGGCTTAGCTTGTTTTATGTCTGTCAAGTTGTCAATCATTCTGTCAACACTTATGACCAGGTGACTGAACCTAGTCTTCCTCTCATCCTTCAGATTATCTGAAACAAGCATCGGTACTGAAACAATTTAGGTTTCCTCCCCAACAGATTAATGTAGACTGTAAATGTCTTGCAGTCCTGTGTAAATTCAGCATTTAGCCTATCTGTTGGTAATGGACAAAGATCTTATCATTTAATTTGATACTTTGTGAGTCTTCCTCTAAGGTGCAGCAGATGACAGCTAAGCAGTCAACAGTGCGCTGTGCTTTTATTTGGCCTATGGAATAACAAATGGCCTAATAACTTGATATGAGTGCAGTGATCCCATTAAGATGTTTCTTTCTTGCTGCCCTGGGCTGAGCCCTTGTATACGTGCCGGTAAACAGCATGGTAAACTTGCACCTTAAATTACCAAAAATTATGATCGACAACATAAAAGCAAAACTTTTATTTTTGTACACTCACAAAAAGAAATTGCCTGTGATTCTCATGCTTATTAAATATTAGTATTAAATCGCCATCACCTGCTTTAAGATGGAGCGGCATTTACTACACAAAGCCGTATTTTACCAGGAAGCTCATTCGATACTCTTATTCTGGCACAATATTCAAGGACTTTCTAGCCATATCTGCCTAGAAAATCGCAACTTTTTTTCCCCGTCAGTCTTAGTACAAGATGTAACTACAGAAGAGTCAAGTTTTAAATAGGAAAAATATCTAAACTGTTTGGTTCTTTTGAGCGCGATGCTAATGGTCTAATCAGATTCAATGGAAATCGGCTGAACGTATTCCAAAACTGTAAAACTCAAATGTTAAACTCTAGGGGAGCTCGAAAAATAAGCACATTTCACAAAAAAGTGAAGTGTCCCTTTAACTTTGTACTGTATGTATGAAAGCACATTTTAAAGTTTGTTTTTAATAGCTTTTTAATAAATACTACTTTAATTTTATCCAGAGGGTGTTCATGAACATTACAGCTGATAACTGCAGTGCCAAAGTACATCCAAAAATGTGTTGTTAAAGTAAAGAGAGGTGCTTTGCTTCAAGTTCTATAAAAGATTTCCTAGTTTTCTAAGAGAGATTTAATTGTATTCTGTGTATTTGCATTTTTCCCAATTTAATACAATTTCCATGCAGCAACATTATTTTAAGCACAAAGAGATTTCTACTCATATAATCTCTTATAAAACAAAATATCTTACGTTTTTTTCGTTGACAATAAAGTATTTTATTAGAATACTGGGATTTTTGTTTATTTTTATTTAAGACACATAAGTTAAATGAACTTGAATTGAAGTACAGACACCTTGAAAAAGTAAGTTGACAATATTTAAGCTAAACTTTGTAAGCCCAGGTAGCTTAAAGTAAAGAGTTGGGTCAATTGTTTAATTATCACAACAAAACATTTCAACATTTCAATTATAAGTAAATATAACTTAACTGGATCGAAGCAAAAAACAACAAAAAAAGTTGAGTGAATTATTTTTTTTACAGTACACAGAGTTGATTCATCACATGGTTTTAAGTTTAAGTTCTGAAAATCTCAGAAGGTAATCAATTGTCTTTAACATTTTAAAGAAAGACCTCCGTTTCAGCCCACCACTGTCAGGCCTCAAGCGCTTCCTTCCTATGATTCAGACAGAGGATATGGACTATGTTATTACAGGCACACCCAAGGTAAGACATAAGAATAACATATGTCGGGTGTCACCTCACACAGAGTACCACAACCTAAGAATAGCAGGGCGGAAGACACATGGAAAATGATGGGTGTTGGAGGAAAAGGATGCACTCTTAGTGTTCACTAAATGGATCAGACGTACACACACCAATAGGCATTCACAAGATTTATTGAATTCTTTATACACATTACCACTTTGAACAAACATAAAGTACATTTATATAACACAGTTAACACACAAGATATTTGATTTTAGTTTCAAATGTAACCCCCAGCAATTTATTTCTTCCTATTTAGGATTATTTTCACAATTTTTATTTTCACAAGTTTTTTAAGTGGATAAAATATTAGAACTACACTCACCTAAAGGATTATTAGGAACACCTGTTCAATTTATCATTAATGCAATTATCTAAACAACCAATCACATGGCAGTTGCTTCAATGCATTTAGGGGTGTGGTCCTGGTCAAGACAATCTCCTAAACTCAAAATTGAATGTCAGAATTAGAAAGAAAGGTGATTTAAGCAATTTTGAGCGTGGCATGGTTGTTGGTGCCAGACGGTGCCACTGCCTACCTGAGCATTGTTTCTGACCATATCCATCCCTTTATGACCACCATGTACCCATCCTCTGATGGCTACTTCCAGCAGGATAATGCACCATGTCACAAAGCTTAAATCATTTCAAATTGGTTTCTTGAACATGACAATGAGTTCACTGTACTAAAATGGCCCCCACAGTCACCAGATCTCATCCCAATAGAGCATCTTTGGGATGTGGTGGAAAGGGAGCTTCGTGCCCTGGATGTGCATCCCACAAATCTCCATCAACTGCAAGATGCTATCCTATCAATATGGAAGGGGGTCAAACACAGTATTAGTATGGTGTTCCTAATAAACCTTTAGGTGAGTGTATATTGTATGGTGGAAGAGCACTTAGTTTGCAGCACTTTGACCTCGTCTGCAGTAATATTGACGGACGTTTGAGCGAGACAGGGAGTAGTCAGGAGTGATGATGTTTCTGTGCGCCTTTGTATTCAATTTAGACTATAAAGTTGTCTTAACTTTGAATCTGAATCAAAAGGATCTGCAACAGCACATTACAAGGGTATCAACATAATTTACAGTCAAGGACAAAGTGTGTGTGTGTGTGTGTGGTGGGGGTATTTATAAAGCATATCAGCTTGTGGTCATGAATATTAAATAAATGATGTAACACAACTCCGACCCCTTTAAGCAGCTTATAATGGGAGGGTGGGCTGCCCTGATAAGTTATGGCACATTGGTGAATGAGATTTACTCGTAACTCATGGTAACAAAGCACTGTTCCAAATAACCACAATGAACAGAAAGTTACGCAGCCAAGTGTTGCGCAACCATGGGTCTAATATATAAAGCCTGCACATGCAAAGGTTGTGATCTATAAAAAAAAACTTGATGGGAGAATAGGCTTGCAGGGTGGGATCTGATCCGAGGATGATTCATTTAAGCACACTTGCAGGTGAACATTGCTTTGTTTTAAAAGTCTTAATATTTTTTTGGCTTTCGGGTGCACATAAACTTTTAGTAAGGATCCTATTGCCTGCAAAGTTTTATAAATGAGACCCCAGGGCTGGGAGGGGAAGCATACAAAAAGGCTGATGGAGAGAGAGAGAGAGAGAGAGAGAGAGAGAGAGAGAGAGAGAGAGAGAGAGAGAGAGAGAGAGAGAGAGAGAGAGAGAGAGAGAGAGAGAGAGAGAGAGAGAGAGAGAGAGAGAGAGAGAGACTAGGCCGTATCCATCAAAGAGAAATAAGTGTCTCGGCTTGTCTGTTAAAATTCCTCCCACATTAGGAACAGCTTGTTAAAGATCTGTTTGTACATCACTTGCACTTTTATTACGAACACACACACACATACATGCACACACAGCCTACGTACCTGATGACCCAGCCAGGTCCCTGTGATAACTGCATGCTAACAACACATGAAATAGGCCCCGAGATTGTTGTGATTGCACCGTGGATGGTCGAAAAAAGTAACTGGGTCTGACGAATCAAGATTCCTGGTGCATCATATTAACGTGCGAGCATGGATACGTTGACCAACAGATGCTTTGGCTTTTGGATAAACTGTTGGGCTGTCATAGACCAGGCAATGTTTTTTGGGACAATTTAGACCCCGTAATAACAATTGCACCCTCCCTGCAGCTGTCAGGTATCTGACCATCATTGTGAAAGTGCACCCATTTAGTTTGTATTGTATTGTGTCTTAGAAAGTATTGTAGCCTACTCTGTAGCGGCCTGTGAAACCCAGGCCTTACTTAGTCAATATTAAAGATATCAAAGGTTATGTTTTCACAGAATGATCTTTACATTATGTAGGATGATTTTATATTGAAGAAAAGCCTCTTTTTGTCCTCTTTTTTACTCCTCTAAATTACTTACAAAACTTGACATTGCTTTACTGCGAGTATTGTTTGCTCTTTTGAGGTAATTTGCTACAATTTTCCACACAGGGTACATACACGGACTAAAAGTATAAACGCAACACTTTTGTTTTTGCCCCATTTTATAGATCTAAGACTTATTCTAATAAAAAAGGCCTATTACTCAACGTCAATCTCTTTTTTGGGACTACAACAAACACATGGATTGTAGGCAACAGTTTACTTCCTTGGCTTGTTGACAAGACCGACATTATCATAATTCCTCCCGCTTTGGACTCAGCCTGTAAGTTAACTCCTGTCAGCATTGCATTGCGAGGGAATCTTTCAAACATGGTAAGGAGCGTCACATTTCCGGCTGACATCAGAGGTATTCAGGCCAATCACAACGAACAGATTAGCTGGCCAATCAGGAACACAGCGCTTTTCAAATCAATGAGTTTTGTACAAAATCAGTGCGTTTAGAAAGACAGGGATATCTGGAGCTACAAAAATGTATGGTATGTGGAAAATAATGGGGTTTTTTTTAACCATAAACCACGCAAACACATTGTATTATACTAAATACACAAAAAAACATTATTTTTTAACAATGAAATAGGTGCTCTTTAACATACTTATTGTAGGTAGATTATGACAGAATTTTCATTTCTGTTTAAACTTTCCCTTTAAATTACAGAGGAAACCATTTGGTCCATCCAAGAATCGTGAGGTGCATTTTAACCATATACATTTAGGATCACCCTCCCCATTTCAAATGTTGATATGAGAAAGTAGAAACCACAAAACAAATCAGCCCACAAGACAGCCACTGCCAACATCCACAAAGGCCAGCTGATGAGAACTCTACCACCCAGTTCCTGTGCTTGCTTGAATTTTGCATCGATGAAAAGACACTTTCTTCCTTCTCTTTTGTACTGTTGAGGCACATGGCCAGTGCCAGTTGGACTGAGTACGGAGGCTAGGCGGGCAGCATTCACAATGTGTAGTCTATACACTTCCCTCAAGACGCCAACAGAAGAGTCATTCTAGTAGACTCGTTCACTGGTAAAGGCCTATTACCACATTCCACTGCATTCCACGTATTCAGCCGACTCGTCGTCTATGTGTGTGCTGGTCAAATAACAGAAGCCATTTCTATTTGCTTGCATTTGGTCTGGATGGCGGACAACAGATACAAAGTGGAGACAATGTATTACTCTAATTACTAATTATATATATAAATTACAAACAAATTATACATAAAACATTTTTCTTTATATATGTCTGTGCGTATTTATATATACATAATATTTCCAGACAGTACACACACATATATATTATGCAAACACAAACTTCAAAATCAAAATAAGTGGGCGATGTCTGAGCTGATAGCGATGTCTGAGCTATAAGTGAGCTGATAGGGCAGGACGCTGACATACAGTATAGCTTAAACAGGCCTCCAGAAATTTACAAAACAACATTATAATCACGTCTAAGATGCTTAAACTGTCTGTGAGTACATTTCTTTACACACGAATGACTCAATGGTTGCAAACCAAACACAGGGTTTTAATGAGCTACTGTATTCAGTATTGTCAAAACAGAGGAATTTGAACTTATTACCCCACCCTCAAACATTTCTGCTCTGCCCTGGATTACTCACACATGACATTTGAAAGATTTGCTTTCCAACAACTTCTGAAGAAATCTGAAGTTCTTTACATTGACTGTTTTCAGATTCACTGTTGCGCTGTCTCACATTATTTGTATTTCAGCAAATCTGAAACAACTGTTTCACCGATTGCCTATACAAATCAGTGCTGACTGAAAAGATTTAAGTTACTTCTCTTAAATGTAACTAACCACAGGCTGAGTGGTGACTGGATGGCTTTGTGGATTTCTGCCACTTTTTCTGTGGGCTCAGCATCAGTCACACGTTAAGCATCAACGTGATCTTAATTTTAATGCTGATCTGAGCAAACTTTGTTTTTTGAACATTTTTCCTGTAGCCCAAAGCAAAGATTTGAAATAACTTAAATATTAAAATGTCTAGAAATATAAGATTTTGGATTTAAAAAATATATATATAATACTTCTTTGCAATTATAAAGAATCCATTTGCCTAATCCTCCATGTTTTAATTATAATCAGTTGGCTTTGGCATGCATTCATGAATGGGTTTAAAATAGTTTCATACAGCTTACAAAAAAACTGACCACTGCTAATCCTCTTTAGTTTTTTTTACCAAAGCATGTAGAATGTGGGGCTTTAATATGCCTGTTACATGCCTTTTTGTGTTTGCATGTTTGACATAAATGCTGTTATAGTAGTTTATAGGTGTCGAGCTGGTGGCAGCTGGTTTAGGGTCAGTGAAAGAGGAAATTCAAGAAAAAAGAAGTATGGCTTTTTCCAATGCACACAGCTGGTGTGTTCAAATAGATGAATATTCCCTTTAATGGTTATCACTCTTAAAACAAACAGTGCTAAATAGCACTACATGTGGTTTACAGGCTCGTAATCATAGGGGAACCATTTTAAGTGCCATATAGCACCTGTAGTACCTGTGTAGAACCATATTGTGCTATATAGAACCATATCTGGTGCTCTTTCTGACTCAAAAAGGTTCCCACACAGGCGTGTACGCATAGAGTGCATAATGTGACTACGTTTAGTTTAATTCAGTACATAATTATTTTATCTAATTAATTAAACTAAAAAAGTAACTTGCATTACTTTTTTGAAAAAGTATGCTTCCTCAAATATTAATGTATACATTTAAAAAGTAATGCGTTACTTTACTCATTACTTCAGAAAAGTAATATTACGTAATGCATATTACTTGTAATTCGTTACCCCCAACAATGTATATTAGCATCTCAAAGGTACATATTGGTAGTAAAAAAATACATATCCTAATGGATTACATTTAAAGGGTACTGCCCCAGTGACAGCTTGGATACATATTTTGACATTTTTTCTAACAGCGTACATGTTAAGAGGATGTACACAACAAAATTGATTAAGGCATATTTTCCTTCCTTTTTCAGTCATTAGTCATTTTACTCCAGAACACCATATTAGCTAAAGTAGTATGCTTGTGACCCAGATATACACAGATGTAAAAAAATATATATTTCTTGAATCATTCTGCCATTAATTTGTTGAGAAATATTATTAAGGAATGAAATCAAAACATTTCCTCTTTTCCTTCAAGACTTTTCCAGACAAGCACAAGATTTCTTTCAAACACGCACATTGCATTTTGTCAAGGATAGTTTATTGTGCTTTGTGGAAAACATAGTGGAAAACATTGGTGGAAACAATCTACAAAGAACTGACTACTATATGTGTAAAAAAGATTAGATAAATGCAGAGAGACAATATTATTATCATGTTATTACTTATTTACATTTCTAGAACAAATTATCTATTCAATTAATCATATCAGGACATGAAATGTACAGACATAACAACATGAGTAAGTATTTTGTAACAACAAGGACGCGTTGATCAACAGCTATGAAGTCACAAACACGAAATCAAACCACATCTTTTCACCCTTGGTTAAAAAGGGGAAACGAATCTGCCAAATTGTGTTTCCATTGAAACAACAGCTATAAACAAGATTCTGAGTAGTGAGTATGGAAGGTCTAATGGGATTAAGCCTTTATAAGACATAAAAACATGTAAAAGTTGTATTTGTGAAAGTGAGTAAAGTATATCTCTCAGTAAATAATGTACATCTTCCCAACAGTAAAACTAAGGGCGATATTTTAATCATTTAAGCGCATGGTCTAAGACACGGGCAAGTGCACTTTAGGTGTGTCCGAATCCACTTTTGTGTATGCGCCTGGCGCACAGTCAGAAAGGTTGTTCCTAATTTCGTAATGGATGTGTTTTGGGCGTAACATGCAATAAACTAATAAGAGTCTCATCTACCATCCCATTTGAATTCCCTATTTGCTGGCGTAGTTTGTAAGCGGAAAAACTGTAAGCAGAAGACCACTAGTTTAACATGAACGTTTAAAAATAAAATGCGTTGTGTTTTATTTATTAAAATGATTATTTTGTAATTAAAGCTTTGGTTCTGTTTAAAAGTTCAGCTCTTCTGTCAGCTGATCCCATCTTCACACCTTCTAAAGTCCTGTAAACTGTCCTCATTTATGTCCAAGAGACTCAATAAAAATCTTTTACATTTTAATCCTAATGCAATATTGTGCAATTGACTGTTAGACCGAGTTTCAGTTGGTCAATGGCATAGTCTATTTGAGTTGTGCACCTGAACAATGCGCCTGAACACACCTCGTTTTCAAGCCAGCACGCCCATGGGTGCACAAATGGACGCATTTGCTATTTAAACAACGTGAAAAGTGCTAAAACTTGCACCGGTTGTACTGATAGGGCCCCTTCCTCTTGAAAGCATATTCGGCATTATGCATTATCAATCTTTGGGGTAGGCAATATTTGGGGAATAAAATAGTCTTTCACCTCATAAATGGGTTTTTTAAGAATTTTCTCTTCTGGTCTCAGTAATGCATATTTGCTATATTCAAATATTATTTGTGTGTCATCATAAGATTTTATGAGAGTAGCCTATATGATATTACACTTTCATTTACTAGGCTACTGTAGCCTACTGTATACTGTACCTCCATACACACAATTAAATATGAATTTATAAACTTTAGTAATTATATTACTAAGTTTTAATACATTAGAGTACCTATGAATTTTACTAGGTTAATGTAGTAAATAGTTTACTACAGTATTATTTAACGTGGGTTACTTAGAAACGTCATTTGTTTGGCTTTCGAGGAATTAACTCTAAACAGACGTACTGCTTTGCTTTGTATACATACCTACCCCAACTGAGTTAAACAGTGAGTCACGCCAAGACTCTCGTATTGGATTCAGGGCTGTACGTCACAGTTCCTCATATTTATTTAGCGAGGAGGCAGCGGCATCGACCAAACTGGCTCCTTCTGGTTTCAAGATACATAAATACAAAGCGATACGCTGCTAATACACAAAGGACTGAGAGGTTCGCGCTCCGGTTTAAGCTGAAGACGATAAAGTCAGGTAAAGGCAATACCACGATTATGATATTGCGTTACGCTACAACGCACATTTGTGTTTTTTATGCTCTGTGTTTGTTATTCGAGACATTGCCGAATCAAATGTGAATTGTAAACAGATCTGACTCCAGGACTGATCGCTTTCAGTCGGTGTTTTGAAATTATACGAAAGGTTTTTTGTATTTCCCCGTATTTATCTCGAAAGCACAATCCTTTGTCTGTGTTGACTCTGTGTTCATTCAGTAGCCTGTTATAATGAGGCGTTATAATGACACAGATACTGACTGGGTCAGTTGAATAGGGTAAAAAGTGATAGTATATTTTATGAAAGAGGTATATGGTACGTTTTTTGTACGTGGTTATCAATGAAGGCCATTCGCCTATGACAGTTATGTAGGTTACTGTAGTTACGTGGCAGCGCTGATTCGGCTGGACGCACTTTGTTCCGCTACTTCAGCACCAAAACTTCTCTTATCTAAACTCAAATGACCCAGCGCCTGAGCTTCAATTATCATCATCCATATGTTTTTTTAAACGATCAGTAACATAATAATAAAAACAGGACATGGATATTTTGTTTGTATCTTTTAAAGTCATGTGAACTACAAAAGCAATTCATCCCACCAGGTAGGGCTGCACCGATATGGGACAACTTGCGTAATAGCGCGATATACGATACGATAATACGCTAAGGTTGTAAAATCAATTTATTTGATGATAAAGTATTTTTTAAAACGGCAAAATATATAATAAACATCTTTTACATTATTTCTGGGAAAAGAAATCCTCACTCACTCGGTCTTGCCAGCTTCTATCTGCTATTTGCATCGACCTAAAACTTTGACTATGCTCAACTGTTTAAAGAAATCATTCAGTTATTGCAAACCAAGGCGAGTTGCACATCACGATGTTTACATGTTCGGTATTTTACGATATGCCGACATGTTCCTATCACCAGATAAAAAGTTGTCTGAATGTGTCTCAAGTGTTGAGTGTACACTTGTCCTATTCTGTTTTTGTATTGTTTCCACAATACAATTAACATCCTTAAAACAACAATGTTATCATTCTTACGAAATATAATAACTTAAGAAGCAAAATGATACAATATTTTGTTTCCTGCATTCAGAGAATTCTGCCAAACCTTTGAGATTTTTTTCCATAAAACAACAAAAAGTTGTATGACAATAGATTAAGAAAAACAATCTTATTGTAAAAGATAAACAAGATTATTTTCTTATCCTAGTGGCAAACATCTAATTTGTTTAAAGCATGAATTCAAGACTTGACGCAAGGCAAGGCAAGTTTATTTGTATAGCACATTTCATACACAGAGGTCATTCAAAGTGCTTTACATAGAAATGAGAAAACAAAAAATCAAAGATACATGAATTTAAAATATCAATTAAAAGAGAACGAATGTTTAAATGTGTGAAAAAGAATAAAACAGGAATAAAAGTATAAAAAAACAAGAGAAATAAAAGAATTAAAATAGTGCATAAAAAATATAGTGCAATCAGTTCTGATTTGAGATACAATCAAAATCATCAACTCAGATTTGTTTTTTTTTTCACTTAAAGGGATAGCACACATTAAAATGATAATTCTGTCACCATTTACTCATCCTCATGTTGTTCTAAACCTGTATGAATTTCTTTTTTTCTGATGAACACAAAAGAAGATATTTTGAGAAATGATGGTAAACACAAAGCAGTAAGTGACTGTAGACTTTCATAGTAGAAATAAAAAATATGATGGAATTTAATGGGTACCATCAACTGTGTGCTTACCATCATGTATTAAATTATTTTTTTCATCATTTATAAAAATATCTTCTTTTGTGTTCATCAGAAAAAAGAAATTCATACAGATTTAGAACAACATGAGGATGAGTAAATGATGACAGAATTTTCATTTTAAAGTGATCTATCCCTTTAAATGTAATTTCTGATTTCCTTGTACTGTATATTTTTTTGCCTTAACTTTGTTACATTGTATACAGCTGTCATATTATATAGTTGTATATCTTTTCTAAATCTTTAGTTAAAAAGCATACCAGAATTTCACTACAGGTTATATATATATATATATATATATATATATATATATATATATATATATATATATATATAACAGTGTATGTGAAAAATAAAAATCTTGAAATCTTAAGGTTTTGGTTCTCAAGCGACTACATTTTGTTTTAAGGATGTTGAGATATTGGTATTGCAAAAACAAGACAGGCAAACTAAATTGACAATTCTTAATGTGTGTAAAATAATTGTTTGTTATGAATATAGGAAAAGGGATTTTTCATTTTCAAAAACACAAAAGGAATGACATAATTTGTCCTTTGTCAAGTTTGAGATATGGGTCAGGCATGAATGGAGGATGTGAGCTGTAATTTGTAGGTCATGTTGAAAGTGTGGGACCCCCAAAGTCCACATTTAAAGCTCTCACAACACAAGCCGTTTCTGCGAATCTGATGTTAATCTGGAGTTCCTATAGAGTAGTACTACATCCTTCATATCTCCGAAGTGTCTTTAGTTTTATCAGATTTATAAAAGACAAATCAGCTTTACCGATTCTTTCCGATAACGCACGAGTCATGGAACACTTTATACAACACTGACTGGAAACTTATGATTCACTTGTTTATATAATATGCACTTATGCACCTATTACCAACATAACACAAAAATCTTACCGCATGACCCAGTTGGGACTTTTCAATTAAATGCAATCTTAAACAAACACACACCAAAACTCTGCGGCTACCTTGGATAAACAAACTATATCCATTGTTTCCATAATTTCTTCTCCTTACATCCAAGAACACACTTCTTCTTTCGTGCCATTGTTGAGTCTTGATAAAAACAAAGCTGTCGCCTGATTGATGCCTCAATTCTTGCTCACCCGCTGATTGACGTGTGGACATGCTTTTCTGTGGAAAGCGTCCATAAAAAGAAGCGATACGTATAGCTTACCCCTGAAATGTCAGCTGGACTCGTATTCGAAAAAAAACTTTCTGAAACTTGTACGAACCCTGGTGAAGAACACTTCCAATTGCTTTTCTGACACTTTGCATTTGTTTAGCATGAGGAAACCAACTCTTAAACTGTGTTAATAAGTCAGAATGCATGAAACACCATTTACCCCCCCCCCTTTAATCTGCAGCACTCTGTTGTTATTTTTATCCTACTATAGGACTATAACACTCATGAGGTTTGAGATAGCTGAAAAGACTTAGGTTAAGAAATCTAAAAACTGCTAAAATGTTGTTTTAGGCTTTGGTTTAGTGGAAGAAAAGCATTAAAAACAAAGAAAACAGGGACATTGCTTGAACATGTGCCATTTAAAGTCAAATGAAAGAATAATTTCAAGTTATATAAGTTACTTCTCTATTTGGCATAAAGCAATGTCAGTGGAACAGATCCATACATGCCGTATGACGATAAAGTCCTCGATCCTAAATGATTGCTGTAATAAATCTAAAAGAATTTTTATGGGTCAGATTGCATAGGATCTATAACATGCATTATTTACTTTATCTAATTTTTATCCTGAGTTCACATCTGTGACCTCATGAAATTTGACATAGGACTTTCTTATTAAAACAGTGTTACATATACAAACCATCTCATCTGTGACCGCTGCAAGGTAGATGCATGTAGTTAGTTTTTATTTGGTACAGCTGTTTCTAAAGCCTGCAGCAGTGTTTCGGCAGGCTCTGATTTGTCTGTTTTACATTGCACGCACACTTTAATCCTGATTAGACAGCCATTTGAGGTGATAAGTAAACGTTTTTAACAATGATCACTGAAACTATACACAGAATTTGTAGTGTAAACACCAATCTGCCCCGATGCATCCCGGATAACCGTGAAAGTCCACTTTGCTAAAATAAGGGTTGTAAACTTTGCAAACTGTCCTACTGAAACACTCATGAGTGAATCGCCCGAGGTGCATGATAATACAGAGCGTAAATGGTACTGCAATTTGGTACAGGTGGGGTTAAGATCACTGAGGTTTTATCCATTAGCTCTCAGAACCAGGCCCTTTTAATTTGAGTAAAGGTGACATCAAAGGATGTCAGCAGTTCCTTTCTAAAACAGTGACTTTAGCGAGTCATTGATGCAGTGGACGCTTCACTGATTCAGGAAGTGTCTCATTGACCTACAAATGCATGTAATAACATCACACTCTCATGCTTGCTAAAGGCAGCCAAAATCAGGCCTTTTTTCCATATTCTCACTGCTGACACTAATAACTGACTTTCAAAGATAACCAGTTTCCTCTGTTTATGCCACAGGACAAATAACAGTAATATCTGTAATTTCAGATATACAAATCCAAATTCGCTTTGGGCCACACGGATTGCTTTCCTACATGTTTACTGTATGTCTGTGTTTGAAGCGCTGAGTAGTAAACTATTATTTGTTATCATACACAGACTGGATGATTTTTTTTCCCTAAGTGTGATCCCAAGGAAATTGAGCATTTTGGAAATGGGAGTTCAGGGTTTCCCGCAGAAAATTTGTTAGTTAAGGTGATAGGGTTGGGTGGGTGTTTGGTGCCGAGGGCGTGGCAATCAAAGGGGCGGTGCATATGCGTCATGATGAAAATTAAAATATTTTTATTTAAAACACTCAAATAAAACTTAATTTTGAAGAAACTATGACAGAAAATGAACACATACTAGATTAGTAATGAATTAAATGTTTTTACCTCTAACGGGAATAGCTGAGTGATGAAGTGAAACTAAAGGGTTAATAAACACAAACTGATGCAGATGTTGTACAACGTCTGGCGAACGATGATAGATAGCGCACAAATTGTAAAAACTGATTATTTCCCACATTATCTTAAAAGAGTGTAACTATTGTAGCATGTAAATAATGCACATAATGCGCTATTCTCAGAGATGTTTTATCAACTGGGTAGTTATCCTCCAGAAAGTGACGGTCCGGACCATGTCTGTCCATGTGGCGCACTTGACGGCCTTTTGTGCAGCGAATGTTTTTTTTTGACAACCTAGTTAAGCCGGTAGGGTTTCCAATCTTAGGCGGGCCACCCGAACTGAAATGTGATGCGGGAAACCATGGGAGTTTCTTTTCCACTGCGACAATTGTGCTTTATTTAAAGGTGCTGTGTGTAGATTTTAGCGGCATCTAGTGGTGAAATTCCAACCAATGGCTCAGTCCACTGCTCACCCCTCCCCTTCGCAACGCATAGAGAAGCTACGACACAGGATAAAGATGTCGTCGTCATAGGAACAAAAAGCGCTCCGTTTGTCAGCTTAGGGCTAATTTAGAAACATGGTGGTGCAAAATGCCAACTTTCATGTAAGGGGACCCACGGTGTATGTCATAAAAAATTAGCTTATCATTTTAACATACTCGTAACAGTTCATTGTGTAAGATCTTTATACACCTTTGACACCTTTTAGTTATTTATATTATATTGCATTATTTTCAAGAGGTTCTTCATTAAAGTTACACAGTGCATACTCTCCATTATTGTTTTTATTTGCTCAGTATCTAAAACCACCTATATTCAGTCAGCAGCCAATAACATTTCAGGCTTTACAATGTGCGGTTTTATTCAGCTACGGTCACACGCCCCACAAGAACACGCACAATTCATAGCGCATGTAAAGGTTTCTACCTCTTTTCAGTGTTAATACTATGTGTTCTGTGTACGATGCTGTCCTCTTTCACAGAAATTCGTGTTATAAAAAATATTTGATTAATGTATTTGTCTTCTTGACACGATTTTCCGCTGTTTTTTGTGCCACTGGAGCACAAATGTCTTTTTTGTGTAACCCAGCACAAATTTCTATTAATAGTTTTTCGTGTCTGTGGCACGACTTTCTTTATCGACATAAAAAGACATTGAAAAGCTGTGTAAAATGGTGTCAATAACACAAATAAATGCATTAAATATTTTGTGACACGACTTACCGTGAAATAGGGTAGCTCTTTAATGTCCTTATGGTAAACTGAATTAATGACTAATACAAATTCCCAGAACTGCAGAGACTTACTCATTCAAATCCTATTCATTCACAATTTATCTCTTCCTCACTGCACGTGAACAACGATGTCTCCAGGGTACGATAATAATGTTGGCAGACAATGACTGTGTGTATGTGTCCTATTGTATAAGTTATCACTGGCTGTGTCCAGTTGTGGTACATTCTCCTTTCACTTTGACGAGGAGAAAGATAACAGCTTTACAGATTAAAGTTTTGTTTGGTCTACCGTAACATCCTGTATCCATAACAGTATTCCATTATAACTCTTCCGGTCCTTGATAAACTTCTCTTATGCTGTCTGTCTAACATCAAGCCTTTTCTTTTTTTGGCCGTCACACATGAGCTGGTGTGTTTATACAGAGACCTTGTCTAAAAAGCCTGAACGGAAATATAAAAAGCACTTTCATTTCCTTGTGGCTATCATAGTGAAATTATTTTCACAGTCACATTTTTTCCATTCATTGTGTGTAATGGACTCCATAATATGACAGCAAGTGTAACCAATGTCAAATTTTACACTTGCACCGGTCGGTTTGCTTGATATACACACTTAAAATATAAACCCTCATGTACAAAAGGTCAAGCAAGAAGACATGTTTTTAAATAGAGCAGTGTTGCTTAAGGTTGTGCTTTGAATAGTCACTCTGTGTGCACTCAACCACTTGTTTGAACACACAAAGTGGTTCACTCTTTCTTTTTCTCTGTGAATTATTTCCACTATTTGTCTAACTAAAGGCACAAAGTGGTTCACTCTTTCTTTTTCTCTGTGAGTTATTTCTACTATTTGTCTAACCAAAGGCCATAGTGTTCGCTCTAATGGTTTTTTCCCATCTCACCCTCACTCAGATTCCCTAAAAGAGGAGCTTGGACGGCATGCAAAGTTGTGAAATATCTTCAGACAGCACTGATGATCCTCTTAGTAGAGCCTTACACAGACATCGACAACCGCGAATAGTAGTGATTGGCGCGGGCTTGGCCGGCCTCGCCACTGCCAAAAGCCTATTGGAGAACGGCTTCACCAATGTCACGGTGCTAGAAGCTGCAGACCGTATCGGAGGCAGAGTGCAAAGCATTCAGCACGGTAAGAAATTAGAGGTCTTCTTCCAAAGAAATGTACCCGACCCGAAATGACCCGAATCACTTCATACCCGAACCCGACGTGCATAAATAAAAAAAATTTAAAGAAAGACCCGACCCGAGACAAACCCGAGAAAATTAGACCCGAGTCCGACCCGAACTAGGGAAATTTTATTTTTTAACCCGACTGGAACCGAATGTAAACGGCACTGACGTGTGTGCATTCTGCAGACCCACGCGCAGCAGTCAGACAGAAACTCCGGTGGCCTTGCAACCAATTTGGCGAGCTGCTCCATTCGTTTACCTTTGTTATCTGACGACGACACCAACGTAACCGCTAAAATGTACATTTATAATTGACTGACATGTTTGTCTCAACGAAAATGAACCTTCCGACAACCACACAATGTCGCAAGCGCTCTTGGCAAACAGATGAGAGGTTTGAAAAGGACATTGACGCACACAGGCGAGAGAATTCGGGTCTTCTCGGGTCCGTTCGGAAAAAACACATTCATTTTTAAATTACCCCAGACCCGATGCCGCTATTATTGTACCCGACCCGTGTCCGAGGCACATGTGAAACTTTTAGACCCGAACCCGATCGGGTCTCGGGTCGGACCTCGGGTTTTCGGATCTAAGTGGACCCGTGAAGACCTCTATAAGAAACCTGTTTTTCCCTGAAGTCTAGACTATTTTATTAGTGATTATGTTCGATTATTTCGCTTGATGTTGTATCAGTGACTATTAATTTGATTTATAGGATTTAGATCAAAATGCAAGTAAATCAAGTTGCCTATAGGGACAACTTTAAACTGGTTTAAAGCCATGCTCTTACATTATTTATCTGTTTTGTTTTGCCATGTCATATGACAGCATTGTTTTAATCGAAATGTGTCTTTATCTTGAAGTTTAGACCAAAAACATACCTCTATTCTGACTCCTATACTCTTCTGATAATAAGCTCCATCTTTCTCTTTTTATAGGTAAAGCCACTTTGGAACTCGGAGCAACCTGGATCCATGGGGCGAACGGGAACCCCATCTACCACCTGGCCGAGGACAACGGACTCCTCGAGCACACTACAGAGGAAGAGCGGAGCGTCGGCCGCATCAGCCTCTACGCCAAAAATGGTTTGGCCCACTACCAGACCAACAATGGCAGGCGCATTCCCAAGGACCTGGTGGAGGAGTTCAGTGATCTGTACAATGAGGTCAGAGAGCAAAGTGTTTGCATCTTTTTAAGCTACTGTTGCTCAACAGGTAGGCCATTGTGTTAACAGTGCAAAGGTCATCGGTTCGATTCTTAGGGAAGTAGGGATGCACCGATACCGATACTGGTATCGGGTATCCGCCTCGATACCACATTTTCTAAAGTACTCGCACTCGTTAAAAGTCCCCCGATATCGATACCACGGTCTGAGAAATGTCTATGTTTGAGCGGCGTGTAAGGGGTTAATGCCTCGTGTTGTCCAAAGAGGCAGAGTTTACAACAAACTGGAAAACTACTCCTTTGTTTTTTTGTTAAATTATATTACTAAAGCTGTTACCTGTAAATTTAAATCATGTTTTTTATTAAGTACTCGGTATCGGTATCGGCAAGTACTGAAATGCAAGTACTGGTACTCCTACTCGTATTCCAAAAAAGTGGTATCGGTGTATCCCTATAGGGAAGATGTGTGATTCTTGAATGCACTGTAAAACACTTTGGACAAATGTAGTTTGTGGCAACTGGATAAAGCATTGTAAATCTTGTCGATTTTTCTGACTTTACTCTCAATACTCATTTGTATTCGTAATATCTTATTTTACAAAGTAGTGGTTCAATGTCATTGCTTTAAGATGCTGATGCATGTGAAAGATTCTGTTGTGCGAGCTTTGATGAAAAATAGCTCATAAATCAGGGATCTCTTTGTTCTAACAGATCATATTTCAACAACAAACCACTGTTTTTTTTACCATAAGGTCTGTCTTGTGTCTTCAGTATTGTACCTTCAGTACTGCATAAACATAAAAAGTTCATGCAAGGATATGTGTTCACCCGTTTTTATTTTGCGATATTTTAATGTTTTATTTCTGATGCATTTGCATCTGTTTCTTTGACCAACTGCATGCTAGTTTCCATAAAACAAAACTTTAATTTCATGATTCATGATTCATTCAGAGAAAGCACATTTTATTTATATCACTGGGGTGATAGTCATTTGTTACACCATTGTTACCTCACCTTCTCTTTGCGGTCCTTCTCCCTCATATCTCTTTTAATCATTCTCTCATGCCCATTTATTTTGTTTATAATATTGTCACTACACTGAGCATACAGCAATTATACAGCCAAATGAATGCAATAGAACACCACTTAAAGTAATGCAATGCCTAACCATAATGTATTCCAACTAAAGTCAATAATGCAAATAAACTCCCATTTGTGGCAATGACATCACCATGATCTGATGACTCTAGGATATCTCTTGTGTTTAATCTTTAATCTCTCTTCTGTGTTGGTACAGGTGTACGAGCTGACTCAGGAGTTCTTCCAGAATGGGAAGCCTGTGGGAGCTGAGAGTCAGAACAGCGTGGGGATCTTTACACGAGATGTTGTGCGCAAGAAGATCATGCTTGATCCGGATGACTCAGATAGCACCAAGAAACTCAAGTTGTCTATGCTACAACAGTACCTCAAGGTGAGCAGCTCTCTAATCTCATGCTAGAGATATTTTTTAATGCAGGTAATAATTATTTACTTATTATTTATATATATATATATATATATATATATATATATATATATATATATACATATGCACACACACAGATACCACTGCACTGCATTAAGTTAAGTCTTCAGCACTTACAAGTTTAAACAGCATTCACCTGAGCAGAAATTTGTGTTCATATAGCTCAGTGGTAAAGCATTGCATTAGCAGCCCCCCCAAAGGTCATGGGTTCAAACCATAGACTGTAAAAAAAAAAAAATGGTGTCCCTGACATCACCATAGGTTTGTGAAGCGCTTTTTTGAAGCCAATAGTGGGCGGAGCCTGCCGTCGACATCTTGGCCGCTCCTCAACACTTATCACTAGCGGATAACCGAAAATGGGTAAAGAGGCGGGACGTGGGTGAAGCTGAGGTGACTGGTTGCTAAAAACCACGCCTGCCTAGCTTGACAGTAGTGACAGCAGTGGCAGTTCACCTGTCACTCAAATGGCCACGCCCTTAATTATGCAGAACTTAAGGCTTAGTATAATTTAAACAGATGAATTACAAAAAAATTCACCTCTTCACAGTTGTAATGAAGGGAAAAGTTAGCTATACTGACTAAAGACATTTTTTTGTTCCAGGCTGTAAACATATAATTTTCTGCTGTAAAGTTGGGTATTCTATCATGGGGAATTGATTATGTTCAATAAATGTTTTTGCTTGCCTCCCGCTGTTGTGTAACAAACATGAATTTTCTCCGTTTCCAGTAAAGATCAGATGACAGGAGAGATCATTGTGAGGACAACATGTTTCAGAATTATGAAGAAGTTTAAAAGCAGGACAAATGATAGCTAAATTTAGAACCTAAATTTTTGGTTTACATTTTATATAGTTTTACGGAGATCAGATGGATAGTTATGTACAATAAAAAGTATAATACAATAAACCAGAGATGGTTAAGCAGTGAAATAACACTCAGCACTTTTATTGGTATGGTGGTAATTTTAGATAGACCATTAATTATTAATGCATGAAAATACAGTTTGTTTTGCAATATAACACTTAAGGCAATGGTTGACATACTTTAATAATGTTCGTATTTTACCTAAGAATTACTGTATCAGTTGTTTACATTACACACAATATACTGTATTTATAGATTAGAAGAACTTTATTGTCATTGCACAGCTTTTGGTTGAGTGCACAAATACATATTAACATCATTTTTATTTACAGTTACATTGCACGTGTATAAATAACAAAAAACTTGATGCCTTACAGCAAAAAAGTCCCTGGTGTGTGACCCGGTTCCCAAAAACATGCAGGTTAGGTGAATTGGGAATGCCAAATTGCCCCTCCACTAATTTGTGTGTAGATTAATTTGTGTATGGATTAACCCGTTCTCGGCATGAATATAGCCATAGATGCTGGAATGGCATTAAATATGTTCCTTGTGTTATGTCTAATCCTTAGACTCTGCTAATGCTAATGCTTTAACCAATCTGTTGTTCTTCAGTAGCGGACGTGCTGGCTCGATCACATCTGCACTCTTGATGTGATGACAACAGACTGTAGTATCAGGGTTTATGTTAAATCCTTACGTGTAGTACCTTAAATCCATGTGTGTGAAAACTCAGAACAGAGTTAAATCCCCGAGAAGCGTCATAAAACAGGACACAGCAATGCCTGCAGGAACCACTGCATCACATTTGAGGTATTTTGAGGTACACACATTCCATAATGAACTTGTATATTGGTAACCTTTGAAAATGCTGTGCATGATGAATTGTATTTAGAATTTTTATAAGAATATCCATATTAATAGTTTTTTTTGTGAATGTATACTTATGCTTGTATGCATCATGTCTTCTGCATGAATAATTAATGAGACTAAAATCGCTCCATACTCATTGGACACCAGATTGTGCCGTACTGTTGCAGCTTTTTTAAAATGTCATTGAGTCTAACAAAACGCAACAGGGCACAGCTGAGTTCATCCATGACGACAGCATCATAGTTGTGTGGGCGTCAGCCTCACCCTTAAGCACACTTAATTCTGTCAGAATAATGATATCCTATTGAAACCTTAGCGCTTCACCCAGAAAAGAGTGGATTTCAACCCTGTTCAGTCAGTTTTCACACTTTGTTCTAGACTGACAATAGTCTTGAACTCGCAGACAATGGATGAATTCATCTCCTTTATAAAGACTCAGTGCTTGTACCTGTTATGCAATACTTGTCGCAATAATTCTGATGAAATCTAGTAATGAAACTTGAGTAATTATTCGAGAGGAAAGTCAACACTCTGTGTCTGCTAGGCTCACAGCAGCGTGATTTGAAAACGGTAACATAAGAAAGCACGATTTTACTGTGACAGCATGTAAACAAATGTAAATGCAGATATGGAAGTCTATACATGAGATAAATTGTTATATTTATCAGACTTGGCGCAGACCGGTTGCGGGGTCCAATAAATGATTCATTATTTAATTTATGCATAACCTTAAAATGTTCTTGTGTGTTCTTTAGGTGGAAAGCTGTGAGAGCAGTTCACCTAGCATGGATGAGGTGTCTCTAAGCGAGTTTGGTGAGTGGACTGAGATTCCCGGCGCTCACCACGTCATTCCGGCCGGTTTCATTAAAATCATCGAGATCCTGGCTCAGGACATCCCAAGCCGAGTCCTCCGCCTCTGCAAACCCGTCCGCCGCATCCACTGGAACAGCAGCTCCCACGATGCCGAGGAAATCGCCGACCATAACCTGGACCAGCGGCCCAGCCCGGCCCCGGTCTGCGTGGAGTGCGAAGACGGCGAATGTCTGCCGGCAGACCACGTGATCGTAACCGCCTCTCTCGGGGTCCTGAAGAAGGCTCACGAGTCGCTTTTCTCCCCAGGTCTGCCTCAGGACAAGGCACAGGCCATCCAGAAACTGGGCATTAGTACCACCGACAAGATCTTTCTGGAGTTTGCCGAGCCGTTCTGGAGCCCAGAGTGCAACAGCATTCAGTTTGTCTGGGAGGACGAGGCGCAGCTGGAGAGCCTGGAGTACCCGAAAGAGCTGTGGTATCGAAAGATTTGCAGCTTTGACGTGCTGTATCCACCTGAGCGCTACGGTCACATGCTGAGCGGATGGATCTGTGGAGAAGAGGCCCTGCTCATGGAGATGTGCGATGATGAAACCGTGGCAGAGATATGCACCAAACTACTGCGCAAGTTCACAGGTCAGTGTGCGAATTCAAAGAGATCATTTAAAAACACTGTGAAACTAAATCTCACTGCTCTCCTTTCTTACCCATGCTTAATGTGCCATAGCGAAACAAAAAGGTTATGGAGATGCACATCCCTATCATGTATACATCAATTACGTTTTCCATTGATGTATGATTTGTTAGGACAGGACAATATTTGACCGAGGTACAACTATTTGAAAATCTGGAATCTGAGAGTGCAAAATATTTTCACCTTTAAAGTTATCCAAATTAAGTCCTTAGCGACACATATTACTATTGATAAATACATTATTTGATATATTTACGGTAGGAAATTTACAAAATATCTATATAAAACATAATCTTAACTTAATTTCCTAATGATATTTTACTTAAAAAACTCAAAACTTCTGACTCAAACAATGTATTTTTGGCTATTGCTACAAATATACCTGTGCAACTTATGACTGGTTTTGTGGTCCCGGTTCACAAATATCCATCAGCAGTAAAAGCCTCTGTCAAGATTGTGTAAGGACATAGCTTACAGCTGAAAAATTCTCAGTGCAGTGTCAACAATTACTGCAAACAGTTTGAGTTTCTGTATTAACCCTTTAGTGACAGAACACATACTGTAGTCAGAGCGCACATTCTTTGTAGATGACATCGCCGGGCCGTCATCCTCACAAACTAGGTCAGTCTGTTTTAATCCAGATCCTAGTGGGCTATCCATTCCATCTGTCTAAGTCCTATTTACATTAGTGTGTTGAAATTGGATTTTGTCACACCTTAGTAGTGAGTAATTTCTGTCATAATGACAGCAAAATGACAGAAAAAGAGGTAGGTAGGTAGATAAGTAAATCAGGAGTGACACATAAACCTTTAAGTCTTAAATCACGAATAGTAATTTAATGATGTAATGTTTGCCCTGGCCTATAGTCAGGGCAAACATTACATCACTGTATTAATAAAAGTAAGTGCATCATTTAGTCCCCTGGTATAGTTCTCTGGTTGCTATTAAAGTGGTCATTTCACAAGACTTTTTTGGGATGTAAAAAAAAAAAACTTTGGTGTCCCCAGAGTACATATGTGAAAATACAATATAGGTAATTTATTATAGCATGCTAAAATTGCCACTTTGTAGCTGTGAGCAAAAACGTGCCATTTTGGGTGTGTCCTTTTAAATGCAAATGAGCTGATATCTGCACTAAATGGCAGTGCTGTGGTTGGATATTGCAGATTAAGGGGAGGAGCCGAATTTCAATTACCTATTTTTTCACATGCTTGCAGAGAATGGTTTACCAAAACTAAGTTAACGGGCTGTTCTTTCTCACATTTTCTAGATTGATTGAAGCACTGGGGACCCAATTATAGCACCTAAACATGGAAATAATCAAATTTTCATGATATGTCCCCTTTAAAGTCATTGTATTTTTTATTTACACTGTCACCAAAATATGATTATTTTCCAAAATGAAAAATTTCTTACCTTTGATGTTTTAAACAGGGAACCAGAATATTCCGAAGCCCCGGCGGATCCTGCGCTCCTCGTGGGGCAGTAATCCCTACATCCGGGGGTCTTACTCCTTCACTCGAGTGGGTTCCAGCGGCAGGGACGTAGAGATGCTGGCTGAGCCGATGCCTTATAACAAGAACACAAAGGCTCCGGTGGGTGGACATCATAAAGAATATTCAATCATACACTACTATGCAGTAGGTGGTAACAAAATCATAGTTTTGAATTAATATGATATCGTCACTTAAACAGGTACTCTTCTGTTTATTTACATATGAGGAGCTTAGATGCAAAAGTCGCTAAAGTCCATCAAAAGTGAGATAATGATATTAACCGAATGATCTCAGCACATATTAAATACTTTCACTTCAAATCCGCATAATCCTGCCCCCAGGCAATTCGAAAATACCGGTTTGTTGGCAGAATCTATTAAGAATCTGATAAAAAATAATGTGTCAGAGTGCTTTGCATCTTCATGTGTTTTTAATGAATAGATTATGTGCTGAACTGAATAATAAAAAAATACACTTTGCATATTTTTTTTTAAATATCACTGTATCTATATCATATTTTATGTATGTAAATGATACATTTTGATATTTGACTTTAATTCCTCCCTGTGTTCACCATGTTGATGAAAGAAACCTCCTGTTGGTTTTTAAATTGCAAAATTTCATGTGGTGCTGTGACTGAAATTTGAGTCAAATGAAAAGGTTGGGTTGTTCGTGGACCACACACACACACACACGAACAGTAAAGGAAAGGAACAGTCTGACCTCACATTGTGTACTTTGTAAAAGAGCAAGTGGCTGGAGTCCGTGTAATCACTTTTTTTATGGCAAAACAGCTTTCCAGGCCCTAGGGCGATAGTTGTTGAGGATATATTTGGTTTAGCTAACTTTTTCTTTTTTGTTTCTTTCCCAAAAGCCTCTACAGGTGTTGTTTGCTGGGGAGGCCACACACAGAAAATACTATTCCACTACCCATGGTGCTTTGCTGTCAGGACAGAGGGAGGCTAACCGACTGATCGAGCTGTACCAGGACTCTTTTGGTGCAGAAACCACAAAGCCTGAAGTTTAAAGGAAAGAAATAAGAAATTGCAACAAAAACGAGAACCACTTACTAGTGACAACAACAACAACAATTGTGTTTTTTTTTGTGCTAACTGTAACTTAAATGATTCAATTATGTATGAAAACCTAGTAGGGGCATTAAACTAATAACAATAAATCCTCTTTATACTGTACTTAGATTAGTTTTCTGTAGATTTTACATGAGATGTACTGTACAAGGCTGCCAGTGTGGCGGCATCTCTGGTCCTTATAATTTTCTTCTGATTATTTTTTTAATACATTTCTATAATTTAACAATTTTTGTAAGTGCCTTGTGTATTAAATGTTGCGTTATTAAATTAAAAACTAAACAAAAAAGACTTGATATGAATAAAGTGAATGTTAATGTGAACGAGAGGGATGAGTTTTGTTTTCTTTTGGCATTGCCTGTTTGTATTCTTCAACCGTTTTTATCTATTCAAATGATCTAAATCTCTCTTGCCAACTTCTTCTGGGTTTTAATTTAACAAAGTGCTTTTACTGTGAAAGCTTTGAGACTTTAAGGTTTTTAATTGTTCTTAAACAAGTTGTGAATAAAATGAAATGCTGATTCACTTTGTAGCAAAGTCTTAGTTTAACCCCTTATGTGCCGCAAATCCCTTTTGAGTGTGTGTGTGTGTGTGGGGGGGGGGAATGTGATGTACACCTTACATAACTATGGCATTTTTTGGTCTAGAAGCCTGATCTTGGTCTTTTTTAAAGACCCCATGAAGTGGCTTGATGAATTTTGTTTCCATGTCTTGACATATTTTTTAGTTTAGGCCAGACACACCTGTATAGAAACACTTATGTCACAACGATGGCTAATGATTTGCTACTTGCTTACAGTCAGAAGCAGGCAGCTTTATTTAAGGACAGACAGTTTCATTCATGAGAACGATGATTTCATTGGACAAAATGTGCATATCCCTGTGTATGCGCAAGATCCATTTTATTGACAGAAAGTTCATTTTGCCAAAACACTAGTATACACATACATACCCCAATATGTACCCCAGCTGTCAAGGGGGCAGTACCCTTTTAAATCTACAGCTTTGGACCTTAAGAGTTCATATAAGTAGTACCTCAAAGATAGATACTGGTACATATTAGGACCTTTTTAAAGGGTACAGCTTGGGTACATATTTTTGACAGTTTTTTTAGTCAATACACAAAAAATATCATAAAATCTTTGTTTTGACTTCAAAGAAAGCTGCAAAATGTCCAAATGTAATAGACTGCATGGACTGTTAAATTTCTTACAAGGTCAGTTGTTGCTTTTTTGGCATAATACAGTTTTTTCTGAATTGCTAAAACACATTTTTTGAAACCATAACTCATTTTCTCAAAACCTTGGAACACAAAACCAAATTTTCAAACTAAATACACAGAACCACTGACTCGTCTAGCAGAATCAAACAATACACACAATATACAAGTCTACAATATAAAACAGAGTATCCATTAAAAAATTTAAAACACAATATCAAGGTTATCTGCTTACAGACAAATACATGTTTATTGTATATAACAACACACTTGACACAAATACTGTTAAAAATCTGTATTACTGTAATCATACGTTTAGTTCAGTGAATATAGTGAATACTTTACTGTAAGTACTGCAAGTAATAGTAAGTGTTTATTGTTGTATTTTGTAAAAAGTCAGCAATCCAAATGCAAATTTTGCCAATTGCAACGTCTCTGGTGTCCTGTTCTTCCTCATACTCTTCATCTGCCTCTCAGACTGTTTCCAATCCACTAAAAAAATTGAGTTGTTGTGTTTACCCGATGATAACTGTATTGTAGTTGTGTTCAACTTTTGCCTGCATGTGTTTAGCATTTATAAAACAACCCAGACAGCAGACGACTCTGGACCAGATTCGCACCGGATCTGCGCCGAAGTCAACCGTTCCGGTGCAGATCCGGTGGGAATCTGGTCCGGAGTCGTCTGCTGTCTGGGAAGTACATTGCAGTGTAAAATGTGTGTTTTAGTGAGAAGTTTGTGTTTAGTGTTTTGCAAAAGAAAGTTCATGATTTGACAAATGGGTTTAGGCCACTATGAATTTGGTTCAGAGATTGGGGTTTAGTGTTTTAGCAATTTAAGAAAAACTGTATTTGATTACTCTTATATATAACTTGTATGTGTAGAGTGCCATCTTCTGGCTAAAAAAACCTAGCAGTTTTAATATAGTATTGGTCTTATTTTCTATACCAAGAAAGGGACAAGATGAAAACCCATATTTTTTGTTACAAACTTTCACATAGCATTTTTAGGTTATAATAACATTAAAAATTCTAATCCATAATTTGATTTTCAAAGGTTTATTATAAAAACTGATTATTTTTTTCTGAAGTTTTTTTTCAAAATGCTATAAATCTATTGAATCAATATATAAATGTGCAATAATCTTTGCCATGTTATATTCATTTAGTTGACTAGTGGTATACACTGATAAAAAAAACATTAATAGCATTAATCGAAACACTTACTTTGTCATATTATTAACACTGTCATTGCTGCTGTCATCCCTGGGATGTCATGGCTGAACCTTTTTGACTTTAAAATATTTTGGTCCGGATCGAGTTTGAGTAAAATAATGGAAAGTTTTTTATAAGAACCACTGGTGTCAATGTGTTAGCATGACAGGAGCTTAACGCTGTCGTGTGAGAACAAGCAACACCCGCCATTTTTACCTGATTTTGGTGGTAACAATAAAAAAGGCGTTTTTGGAACCAAACTCTTCATATATATATATATATGTATATGTATATGTATATGTATATGTATGGAATGTATAAAAATGTATCTAGATAGCATAAGGTGAAAAATGTGTAGAATGTATCTGTGAATATGATGTTGAATCATTTGTTTCATTTTGTCAAATGTACATGCGTTCATTAGCATCATTTCCCAGACAATTTTAGATCACAATGAATAAATAATAATCCAGCTAATTGTAACTGAACGTGTCAGAAATGACAATCATTAGATATTATTACTCAATAGACTGTCTAATAGGCTACTGATAGCTGTCTTCTTCAAGAGTTACAATTAAATCTTAAATTGACTTTTAACGCAGTGAAGGACTATCAAAAAGTAATTATGGAAATAATTATAATCTCATTTGTCACGGGATATCATCATCACTAGACTATCAAATGTTAATTTAGTGGGAAATGGAAATATACAATATCTTGCTAATAATTGGCAATAATTGGACGTTTCTGCAGTTACTGCAAAAGTAGCAGCAAATTGGAACATTGCTGTCATAATACTTTCTATCATTTACAGATGTGAAGCCGCTTGCAAAGTTACAAAAATGCTGTGAATACTACTGCGCGTATGTCTGTGTCCTGAGCCTGTTTCAGTGCACTGTCTGTGTCCCGAGCCTGTTTCACTGCACTGTCTGTGTCCCGAGCCTGTTTCACCGCAATGTCTTTCAAGGCATTCTATAATAATATTTTATTAAAACACTATAAAAAGTACCCCCCCCCTTAGTGGCCCATTATTTTGATTTGGGCCACTGCCCCTCAAAATGTCTATGCACGGCCCTGATGTCTGTGTCCTGTTTTTGTTTCACTGCACTGTCTGTGTCCTGTTTTTGTTTCACTGCAGTGTCTGGTCCTGTTTTTGCCTCACTGAACTGTCTGTGTCCTAAGCCTTTCGCTGCACTGTCTATGTCCTGTTCTTGCTTCACTGCACTGCCTATTTCCTGTTCTTGCTTCACTGCACTGCCTGTGTCCTGTTCTTGCTTCACTGCACAGTCTGTGTCCTGAGCCTGTTTTACTGGACTGTCTCACAGCACTGTCTGCGTCCTGAGCCCTTTTCACTGGACTGTCTGTGTCCTGATCCTGTTTCACTACACTGTCTATGTCCTGTTCCTGTTTCACAGCACTGTCTGCGTCCTGAGCCCTTTTCACTGGACTGTCTGTGTCCTGATCCTGTTTCACTACACTGTCTGTGTCCTGTTTTTGCTTCACTGCACTGCCTGTGTCCTGTCTTACTTCACTGCACTTTCTGTGTCCTGAGCCTGTTTCACTGCTCTGTTCTGTTCTTGCTTCACTGCACTGTCTGTGTCCCGAGCCTTTGTCACTTTACCCTCTGCATCCTGTTCTTGATTCACTGCACTTTTTGTGTCCTGAGCCTGTTTCACTGCACTGTCTGTGTCCTCAGCCTGTTTCACTCCAATGTCGGTGTTCTTTTCTTGCTTCACTGCACTGTTTTACTGCACTATCCGTGTCCTCAGCCTGTTTCACTGCACTGTCTGTGTCCTGTTCTTGCTTCACTGCACTATCTGTGTCCTGAGCCTGTTTCACTGCACTATCTGTGTCCTGAGCCTGTTTCACTGCACTGTCTCACATGGTTCACATGACACTTCGAAAACATATTTTGAATTTGCACCTCTCGGAAGAGAAGTCACCGGCTGCCACTGCGTGTCAGTCATTTTGACTAATGTGCAATCCACAGACACAGCTTCCGCTCTTCTCAAACATTTAGATCAAACATAGTTTTGAAAGTGCCACAGTTTTTTACACTTTTTATATAAATCTACTTTCAAAACAACTTACCAACATTAGTCTGGGCAGGAAAAAGTAAAAATGTAAAATGACACTTTAGATTTAATTGAATTACAATGGGGCAAATTGTAAACTAACCAAAACACATAAATGAAATACAAAAAAAAAAAAAATCCTTATTTGCAAATGTAACTAATTTGAATAGGACCATTTAAAGATGTAAATAAAAATTTAAAGATTCAAAACTGTTATAGCCCCTGTTCTAACTAATACATTCTTCCAGATAATGAAGTGCCAATAAGATGTGATTGTCTGTAACTCTGTTTCCAGCAGGGGGCACCCATTGCCCATCTTTACTCTATACATGAGCCGATTCACCCCCTCCTCACACACTTTCTACTCCCTTCACACCAGTCTTTCCGTGTGTCTGTACTATTTCATGTGTTCTGTGCACGGCACCAGAAATTTTGCCTTGTGGCATCGCCATGATCCCTCGCTTTGATTAAAAAAGGGAGTAGGAATAATGTTTTAAATAATATATCAATGCCTGCAAAACCCCATTTTCAAACTCAACAACAATATAGATTTCTCAGGAATTCACCTATGAATCTCCCCCAAGCCAACAGGTAGAAGTAATAAAGTCAGGACAGACTTACGCAACCACATAATAATCCTTTTATCAGAATGTTGAAGAGGTGGCTGAATGTGTCTGTTTCATATTGTACTCTGCTACCCTTGGCAGTTTATGGATAAATATACTTCTAAAAATGGAAATATTTAGGGTGTCGACACCTTATAAATGCCAATCACCTAATATACTGTACCTAATAATAGAAATTATCTACAATCTGTGTTTTTTTTTACAGATTCAATTCATTTAAGCAAAATTGCATGTGTGTTTTTTGACACTTTATGGTTGGTAACTTTGGTTAATATTTACATTTCCGCTTCATTCAAAAATAAGATGATCTCATAGTATGATATTACTGACCAAAAATGAACAGCTTTAACTCTCAAAATTTAAATAATAAAAAAATCATTTTGCACTCACATTTTAAAATGTAATCAACTAGGATTTAAAAGTAATTTCAACTATCTTGAAAAGTGATGAGTTGCTGTAACTTAATAAATCAAGTTGAACTTGCTTTGGTTGTGTTAAATTTATTTTATAAGTTACAGCAACTCATCGCTAGTTAACTTGTAAATCCAAGTTGATTAAACAAGAATGTAAGTGCAAAAATGTTTTTTTTTACAGTTATGTATAATTATTCTAGTAAAATAATCTTTCTTTGAGAATCTTGTAAAATGTTACAATGTCGCATAGGGGTAGTGTTTATTTTGTGTACCCTTTTGTTTATATTTTGTATATGATATGTTTATGTTCTGATGCAGTTATGTGAATACTATCTAATCTAAATTCAGCCAAAATATTAAGCTGAGGCCAAACAATGTAGACCTCATTTCAGTCAAGCCCTCTGCAGTTCCTTTATCAAAATCTCTCTTGATTTTATGATTAAACAATATGTCTGTGAACTTTCTCAAGGCTCCAGGCTATTTGGATTTTATGAACAGAATGTCTATACACTCCAGGAAGACTTCTCCAAGATGCTGTGGAAAGTCAGTGCAGATGATGTCATAATGATATCGCGTCACTCCTCTTCTATTCCAAATGTTTAGAAGATTTTTTTGTATCACATGCACTGTAAAAAGTGCAGCAAAGTTGGATCAACAGCAAAGTTGGATCACAAAATATTAGGTCTTTGATCCAATGTATCACTTTTAACAGTGTATTGAGTTTAAACTACACTCACCTAAAGGATTATTAGGAACACCAAACTAATACTGTGTTTGACACCCTTTCGCCTTCAGAACTGCTTTAATTCTATGTGGCATTGATTCAACAAGGTCCTGAAAGCATTCTTTAGAAATGTTGGGCAATTTTGATAGGATAGCGTCTTGCAGTTGATGGAGATTTGTGGGATGCACATCCATGGCATGAAGCTCCCGTTCCACCACATCCCAAAGATGCTCTATTGGTTGAGATCTGGTGGCTGTGGGGGCCTTTTTAGTACAGTGAACTCATTGTCATGTTCAAGAAACCAATTTGAAATGATTCGAGATTTGTGACATGGTGCATTATCCTGCTGGAAGTAGCCATCAGAGGATGGGTACATGGTGGTCATAAAGGGAAGGACATGGTCAGAAACAATGCCCAGGTAGGCCGTGGCATTTAAACAATGCCCAGTTGACACAAAGGGGCCTAAAGTGTGCCAAGAAAACATCCCCCACACCATTACACCACCAGCAGCAGCCTGCACAGTGGTAACAAGGCATGATGGATCCATGTTCTTGTTTACACCAAATTCTGACTCTACCATCTGAATGTCTCAACAGAAATCGAGAATTATCAAACCAGGCAACATTTTTCCAGTCTTCAACTGTTCAATTTTGGTGAGCTTGTGCAAATTTTAGCCTCTTTTTCCTATTTGTAGTGGAGATGAGTGGTACCCAGTGGGGTCTTCTGCTGTTGTAGCTCATCCGCCTCAAATAAAGATATCAACAATATATTAAAAGCCTGCATTTATCCTGCGTGTTACAGTGTGACAAATAAACAAAATTGCATTATAAAGATGTCTTGAAAGCATCATATATTGCCTCCATTGTGACATTGTGTCACACAAAAAACAATTGTTTTAGTTGCGTGATACATAGTTCGCTGAATAAACCAAATTTATTATCTCCTGTCTGGTTAAGGGGACAATTTGTTCTGGTTGCTTTCTGAACACGGAGAGCATTCATCTGAGCAGCAAGCTGCTGACTGAGTTTAAACAGGTGAAATCTGTTCAGTACATTAACAAATGCATTCACATTTATTCATGTCACAGCATGCATTTACCAGTATAAATGAATAATACGATGTGACTCAGACAGTACCTTTTATTTTTTACTGTCACAACAACAGTATGATGGCCCTATGAACTTGTGTGTTTGTGTGTTTCACAGAAATATGACACCGTATATTTTGTAAAAAATTTATTGAAGCTTGCCTGGAGACCTCTCAACCTTGCATTTTCACAAAGCATTGCCCATAGGGAAGCCTGAAGGTGCAACCTCAATGTCAAAACTATTTCTATGAGATATTGATAGACATAAACCTCTAGTGATCTTTTTTTTATAAAATAGTTTCTCCTGTCTAAGCTTATAATGAAAAAACAACTTTGAAATCAATGTGAAGTCCTGTTAGCAGAGATTTCATTAAGGTGTGTTCAGAAAACAGGCTTGAAAATATTTATAAGGTGTGTTGATATTTGATGCACAGTGGTGCAGAAAATACACACTTTATTTTTAAAGAAATTTTTTGATTTCTTATACTTCTCCTAGTACACGTACATCTTAGTTCCAAGCCAAACACGCTGTTATTGTTTACACCTTTGATAAGAAAAGTAAATCAAAATCAAATTATATTGTTCTGTTCAAGTGCTATGCTCCTTAATGTGAATTTAAAGTGTTTTTCTCCCTAAATTTTGCAGGACATTTTGATGTTGTCTCATGTTGGACATCGTAAAGGTCATTGTGTGTGTGTGTGTGAGAGTAAGTGAGTGAGTGAGAGAGAGATAAAGAAAGAGGGAGAGAGAGAGAGATTTTGCAGTTGAAATTGATTTTGCGAACAGTAGTATATAAATAGATATTGACGGATAGCAGTAGAGATGGATAGATTTTAACTTTCATGTAGGCTTTGAACTGTTTAGTCATCTACAGTACACTCTCCTCACTGTTCTTCATCCAGCTGTGTGGTGGACAGTTGCTTTGTCTTGAAGGTCACTGATTTTGGAAGTAACGCATTCAGGCTTTCAAGCACGGAGCTGGACCCCTGGGTCGGTGAAGTTTTCGAGTGCATTTGCATTACGTGTTTGAAAAAAGAAGAGGTTGTGATATTTTAATGAGAAACTGAACATCATCCTCTAAAACGTCCTGATATATAACTTTGAGTACATGGCCTCATTAAAATTGTGGATAACACACTGTTAGTGAACTTGCACACACGTTTGATATTTAAATGTTGGACATAGTTATATTTAATAAATATAATGTGTTTCTAAATTTGAGTTGAATTATTTTCTAGACTCCTTTCTCTGAAGGGTTGTTGAGACAGTCTATACCTGCTAAAGGTACTCAGAAAGATGACATCTACAGCTTTTTTATCATTACTCAATAGCTCATATTTCACTGTGGGCCCTTCTGCATCCCCAGCGGTTCATTTAATGCTAGAGATATGAAAATACCAAGCTCTGACTTCATAATCCTCAAGGATCCTCAAAGACAGTTTTCTGTTTTCAAAGACAATATTGCTTACATACTGTAAAGTAAACAGCTTCAGATGTGAAAACTGTGAAATCGAGGAGCGGAGAAGTTTTGATCCTTGTTTCCCAAAGATCGTGGAAAGGGTCAGTGCGGGGACCTGTAGCCCTCCGAGGCCACACATAGACCATATCGAGTGTGAAGAAAAGCTGGAGGAACTTTTGTCCATCTGTTGGAGAGAGAAACCTGCACATTTAGGTTTTCCATCAGAAAAGTCTGCCCTAATGGGTTTGTAGTGAAACATGACAGAACAGGCACATGCTCATATTTCTACTTTAATTATAAGTAGTCTGATTTATTAAGTAATAAGTACACTTTATTCAAATTCATTTCTTTTAGAGGTGCATAGCACTGTGACTGGGGCATTACCCTTTAAAAGTTCACATAACACAAAGGGGTGGTTTCCCGGACAGGGATTAGACTAGTCCTAGACTAAACTAAATGTAAAAGCTGTCCAAACTGAAAACAACTTGAACTGACATATCTTAAAATACATCAGTGTCCTTTGTTTTGCATCAAAATGCACACAAGTAATATTTTAAGTAAGGCACATTTGTTAAAACTAGTTATATTTATATTAAACTAAGGTCCAGTCCTGGCATAAAGGTGCCGTTTGTAAATTTTAGCGGCATCTAGTAGTGAGGTTACAAATTGCAACCAACGTTTCAGTTCAGAGTTCACTGAAACGCAAAGAGAAGCTACCGTAGCCACCACCAGACAAACGTGTCATTGTCGAGACAACTTAGTAAAAACATTTGTCCGTTAAGGGCTTCTGTAGAAACATGGCGGCACAAAATGGCGACTTCATGTAAGGGGACCATCAGTGTATGTAGATGATAACGTCTCTTCTAAGGTAATAAGAACATAACGGACCATTGTGAAAGGTCTTTATACATCTCTGAAAATATAATTATGTATTTATATTGCATTTCTGTCAAAAGATCCTTATAAAAGTTACACACTGCACCTTTAAGATAATCCCTGTCTGAAAACCACCCCATAGTGTAGCTGCTAATCTCATGTTAATCTTGAGTACCTATAGTGTAGTGTTGCATCCTTTATATCTCAAAAGAGTCTTTATTTTAATCAGATTTATAAAAGACAGATCAGCTGTATCGCTTATTATCGAATATTATTTTTTTTACAAAGATTAATTACAAAATATGTTTGGAGTTACATATAAACTAGGTTATAGTCATGCATATTTACTAAAAACAAGTGTAACAGAAAAATCTATCTTGTTCTGTTGTGTTACTTTAACACAGACCCATGTGTTACTTCCGTCCCTGCTAGCAGGGTCAAAAGTAATAATGCTCCAAATAAAATTATATAAGTTGTTTTACATTTGTTTAAAATTCCACCTGGTGTTGGTAGACCACACTTGTGAGTTACTGACCACAGCAAAAATATATATCTGTCTCAAACATTATCTTTAAAAAATAAAATAAAAAATATGAAAAATTGTATTTTCGCCCCTGCACTCCCCTACATTGGGAAGCTAAACAAACACACTTTCTGGTGACGTTGATTTTGTGTCAGCTCTTGGTTGGTGTGTGCGCACCCTATTCATGGTATTGTCCATATAAGGACTTCCACTGTACTTCCAGCACTGAAATTGCCCAAAAAAGATTGTTATGTATGAATCTTTCCTGTTTGAAAAAAAAGTTTCCGAAAATTATATGAACCCTGGCATTTGGCACAGAAAATAATGCGTTTTGACACTTTTATGTTTAGCATGAGGAATCCAACTCTTTAACTGTGTTAATAAATCGTTAATGCACGAAATAGTTTTAGACCCCCTTCCAAAGGGGTTCCATTAGTATTGATATGTATACATTTGGTACCAATATTATCTTTTGAGATATATGAACTCTTCACATTCAAATGTGTACTTTTTAATAGGCTAATGCCTCAGTGACAGCTATAGGGACTATTTTTTGACTTTTTTTTTCTCAGAGTGTGAGAATGTGCTGTATTGCCTTGTTGATCCCTATTGAAGTCCTGAATAACTGGGTCCCCTGTCTGGATGAATTCCCCAGAACCTGTTCACTTACGATCTTAAAGGAATGAAAAAGAAAGTATAGTATAGGGGGCTAAAGAGACCCATTTTTAATGTTTAATGTAATTTAATTTGACACACAATCTTCAAAAATGCAACACTCTAGTGCAAGAGACCAACAGTGAGTGTCATGCCATAGTGCAGGGGTTCTCAAAGTCCGGACTCCGGTCCGGATCCGGACCCGACGGGAACTTGATCCGGACCTGCGTCCATTTCATATTACAAGTGCATTAATTTCTATGTGATTGATTAAATGTGTGCATTTGCTAGTTTACAAATGCACATTAAACGTTTAAACTATTCGTTTAGTTTTTTTTCTTTTTAGATTTAAGAGAATTCCTGGTCCGAAAATAAAACAAATTATTTTAAAAATTTCTGTGTGACGCTGTAGCCATCACACCCAGATATTATGCACAGCTACTTCATGTACTACGGCTTTTGATCAGTAAGTCCTTATCAATCTGAAATCACTGTTGGTTTGATTCATTTAAAACATGCATTTAAAAAGGCAACACTCGTCAAACATAATCTTATACATATTCTTTATTATCATGAAAATACCTGAAAAGGTTTGAAGAACAGCAATATAAATATATCCTTAAGACATTTCCTTGAGCTGCGTGTGTCTAGTTCTTCGTCTGCAGTGCATATTAAGTTTCTGCCCGAGAGCGCCCCCTGGCTTTTGGATGTAGCAGCATTTTACCGTAATTCATTGAGAAGCATAGCAAGAATCATAAGCCAATTTATAGGCGCACCCCTAATTTAGGTCAGTGTCTCTGCCTACCAACCACACTTTTTTTGCCATGGTTTATGCATCTGATGGAGAAGAAACTGTGCCATTTCTCTAGTTAAGTTGCTCTGTATTTTGCACCTCGTTACTTTTGGCATATTTCTTGTGTTTATGTTTAAAAATTTTTTTTTACTTTAAATGCAAAATACACTTATTTTTTTCCCAAACTATTTGTGTTGATTTGTTATATAAACAAATGATTTACATAAAGTTTTTACGGACCTATGAAAATTATGAGAATTCAGATTTGGACCTTTGAATGTAAACTTTGAGAACCCCTGCCATAGTGCATATGTGTATGTCTGTTCTTTCAACAGGTTTTACCATGCAAACTATCAAACAGCTAAAATCTTGTCCGCAATTAATACGCTGGTGTGTGGTGGGCGCTCTGGCTGCCGTCGAATCGTCCAGGTGGATGCTGCACATTGGTGGTGGTTGAGAAGAATCCCCCTTTCATATGTAAAGCGCTTTGAGTGCTGCAGAAAAGCACTATATAAATGTTACAAATTATTATTATTAATTAATTAAGGCAACATTACATCGAGAATCGAAGCCATGTCCTTTGCATTGGCACAGCTGTGCTGTTTGATTGGCAGCTGCTGATTGGCACATGCATACCACTGAAAAAACTGAGAATAAAACAATGACTTCCGTTGTATTCTGCACACGCTGTTCTTTAATTAGAGTTTCAAGTCATGTAATCTTTACCACTTGTAAAGTACAATTCCCAAGTGTGGAGACAGTTTCCAGTGAGAAAAATCTGATGTACAGCACTATAAATAAGCAGAGCTAAGACATCACATTTTTTCTCTCTCTCTTTTGTGAATAGACACAAAGACTTCCCCAGTGGTCTTTTTTTTAGATCTAAACGAGACTAATGAGTGCTTTTGGGGTAATAAATAAAAACAGGGCAGAGACATGAAGGATCATTAATTCTACTTTCAGATGACAGGGCTTAATAAGGTATACAAACAAGCATGATATGAGACCTCTAGGGACCAATGACACACAACCCAGCAAGCACAGGGCCCGTGAGAGTCACACTGTCACTACGTATCACACTAATAATTTATTCTGCTTAGGGGGGAGAGAGAGAGAGAGAGAGAGAGAGAGAGAGAGAGAGAGAGAGAGAGAGAGAGAGAGAGAGAGAGAGAGAGAGAGAGAGAGAGACAGAGAGAGATTTCCCTGGACCAGGGGTGGGTAGGTGCCAGCAATTACAATTGGGGTGGCACAGAAAAAATAATAATTCAAAAGAAATAACATACAATTTACTAGCAGCAAGGCACGTGATTTTATCCATTGAGTAGTTAGAACGACAAAAGTTGTCACTGGGGCGGTACCTTTTTAAAAATGTTCACAAAAAGGTGAAGACTGGTTCATCAGAGGTGCATAGCTGTACTTAAATGGTACATATCAAGACCTTTTTAAAAGGTACCATCCCAGTGACAACTATTGTAGCTTTTTTGAGGGTGCAGGGGCATTTCATGTTGGAATAGAAAAGGACCCTGGCCAAACTGTTGCTATATATTATAAACACACAATTCTTCAGAATTTCATTATATGTTATAGCATTAAAATTTGGGCAGAAATTACAAAAAGTAGTCAAACGTTTTCATTAGACCTCTTTATCACCGTCTTTTTGTACATATATGTCACTTATTTTGTAACAAAAATGGTATGTATTATCACAGGAACAATTTCACTGTTTATATCACACTGTCACTAGGCTAAAGTAAGTCGGATGCACATTCAGCACATTCAGACGCTCTGTTAAATTAACACACATGCCCTTGCCTCATAATTTCTCACTTATAACCTCATTGATTCACATCAATCAATCAATCAATCAAATTCTTTTATTCAGCCATGATATTGTTACAAACACAAAATAATCTCATACACAACTAAATAATATCTTCTAATGCTGAATAGGAGCATGAAGAAGACATCGTCTTATAAATTCATGCCCCTTTTCCCAAATATCTAGTCTTGCACAGAATATATAGCTCGTATTACTCCCATTCTCTATATCAAAGTGCAATTTTATTTCACATGTATATAATTAACAATTCCATATTTATTATACATTGATTTTTATATTTCACTTTCTTCATATTTTCGAAATACCTTTTTTATATATATTTTTTTAAATTGAACTATCGTATAGCATGATCTTTCCTCATTATCCAAAGAGTTCCATAAATTGATCCCAATTACCATAAACCCTTTTTGTTTTTTTGAGGTACGTGAATATGGTACACAAAAGTTGCCTTTTCTTCTATTTTTACTATCTATAATTAACTTAAATTTATTTTGAATATGTATTGGCACCATATTATTTTTCACTCTCCACATAATTTGCAATATTTTAAGTTTGACCAAATCATAAAATTTCAAAGTCTGCAATTTGATAAACAATTTATTAGTGTGGTCCCGAACACCTTTGTGCGTCACAATTCTTACTGCTTTCTTCTGGAGTAAGCACAACCTTTCTGTATAACTGGTGCATGCATTACCCCACACCTCAGTACAATAAGTTAAATATGGGACAATTAAAGTTAAATATAAAAGCTTTAATGAGGCTTCATCCAGTATATATTTAACTCTACTGTATAAAGAATACCAATGTTTTTACTTATTTTACTTTTGATATGATCTATATGAGACTTCCAACTTAGTTTACTGTCTAAAATAACCCCTAAGAATTTGATTTCTGAAACACGTTCAATGTTTACATCTTGAATAACTAAATTTGTACATTCTTGTTTTCCCTTATTTCCAAAAACCATATAATTTGTCTTATCCCAATTCAAAAACAATTTATTATAATCAAACCATTTCTTTAATTTTGACATTTCTCTTTCAATAGTAACCATCAATTTATTTAAATCTGCCCCTGTCTTAAACACTGTTGTGTCATCTGCAAACAATAAAAAATTCATGTCTTTGGAGGCCTCAAATATATCATTAATAAACAATATAAAAAGCTTAGGACCAATTACCGAACCCTGAGGAATTCCACATACCACCGTTTTATGATTTGAATTATAGTTTTTAAATTGTAGATACTGACTTCTATTACTTAAATAACTTTCAAGCCATTTATATACCCGACCCCTTAATCCATATTGTTGTAATTTTGACAACAATAAATTATGGTTGACAGTATCAAACGCTTTCTGTAAGTCCAGGAATATACTTACAAGATACTGCTTTTTATCCATTGCAGCTAGAATTTCATCTGTTAAATGAATTAATGCAACAGCGGTAGATCTATTAGAACGAAATCCGTATTGATACTCAAACAGTAAATTATTTTTTTCCAAAAATAAATCCAATTTATAAATAAACCATTTTTCTAATATTTTTGAAAACTGTGAAAGTATTGAAACAGGTCGATAATTATTAAATTCGTGTTTGTCACCCTTCTTAAAAATAGGTATTATCTTCGCAGTCTTCATCTTTTGAGGAAAAACACCTGAACTAAAGGAAAGATTAAAAATATAAGTTAAAGGTTGGAGTATACAATCTATTGTTTTTTTTACAATGGTCATATCTATTCCATCCCCATCACAAGAGGTTTTAGTTTTACACTTCCTCACAATGTCTAAGATTTCTGTTTCAGTTATTTCGTCAAGAAACATTGACTGTAAGATTCTACTACCTCCTGTCACACTATTACCTACATGATTGGAATTTTCAATTCTTTTCGCAATATTTGGTCCGACATTGACAAAGAAGGAATTAAACTCATTTGCAATATCTATTCCATTTTTAATAACCTTACCCTTGTGCTCAAAATACTCCGGTAAATTATTGTTCTGAAAGTTTGGCTTCATAACCTTATTTAAAATTTTCCAAGTTTCTTTAATATTAGTCTTGTGTTCATACAATTTATTTTTATAATAATCTTTTTTTGCCTGTCGCATTATAGTTGTTAACTTATTCTTGTATCTTTTATATTTAAATTCATGATCACGAGACTTATATTTAATAAAGTCTCGGTATAGTTTGTTTTTCTTTTTACAGGCCTTCTGTAACCCGCTTGTTATCCATGGTTTTTTTTCAAACTTATTTACTTTACCCATTTTTAAGGGACAATTTTTATTATAAAGGGTTACAAATATATTCAAAAATGCCTCATAAGCCTTATTAACATCCTCAACCAAAACTTTACTCCAATCATAATTAATCAAATCCTTCCTAAATGAGTCTATTTCCTTCTCCGTCCGACTACGAATATATTTAACTTTATCAACCTCTCTTGTCTTCTTACCAAGTTTTAGGTCACAGACCATAAAAACTGGTAAGTGGTCACTAATATCACATAAAAGCAGACCACTATAAAAGGTAATATCAATATTATTAAAAAAAATATTATCAATCAATGTTGAAGTTGTCCTTGTCACTCTACTGGGTTGTATTATCACTGGAAACATACCTTTACTATACATTTCGTTTAAAAAATCATTAGTTGCTGGTTGGCCTTTTGTCTTCATTAAATCCACATTAATATCACCACATAACCACATAGTCTTTTTTAACATTGAACAATCCACAAGTGCAGTGAGTTTATCCTTAAATACTTCTACATTTGAACCTTGTGCTCTATACACACAAGCGATAATTATTCTTTGCTTTGTTTCCAACTCTATCTCCACTGCTACACATTCTAGAAGTCCTTCTATAGCCACAGACATTCTTTCAATAATCGTACTTCTGTATGTTTCCTTAACAAACACTGCCACACCTCCTCCTCGTTTTCCCGGTCTGTCAACATGATACAGACTATATCCTTCGATTCCCAAATCATAACCTTTGTCGGCATTTAACCATGTTTCTGAAAAAGCAATAACATCAAACTGGCTTTTTAATGTATTTAAATAATCTATAATTTTGTCAAGATTTGTATAAAGGCTTCTGCAATTAAAATGGACAAGTGAAAAATTATTGTCTAATTTCACTTTTAAATTAAATTCATCTTCACTATAATATTTGCATGAAATTAAATTTTGGTTTCGTACATGCCTTCCTGAATCCAAATCTACATCTAAATCATATATTTTGTATTCCCCATTTTCTCTCATCTCTAATGGGTTAATTTGTTCAACCATTAATCATTAATGAAATATTCAAACATAAATACACAAGACGAAACTTAATTCTCAGCATTTCCATTTTTCTTGTCAAATCAGCGCCTTTAAAATAAAAACTTAAAGTCACTACCTTGTGCACGCAGTCCCTTCTTAATGTCATTGTCCATAATTGCCCATTATCCCAATCTTGAAATGCTCCGAAACCCCATGTCTTTAACATGTAGCTCCTGTTAAATGCGTATTGTCCAACAGTGATTTAACAGCATCTACTAAGTCGCACACCGCCGTTTTCCTTCTGCGAGGGCCAACCGTTTGCCAACCTGCCGCACACAGCGTTGTCTCCAGATCTCGTTCCTCCTCAGGTAGGTTCATGGTGATACCAAACTCAGATAGGCCTCGCATAGCTGCCGCTGGGTTTTCAAAAATTTTGACATTACCGTCTTCACAAAAGATTTTCAATTTAGCAGGGAATAATATGCGATATTTAATCTTCCTCTCGCGCAACAGCTTCCGCACATCTTTATATTTCCCCCTTTCCTTGTAGACAGCTGGAGTAAAATCTTCGTCAAAGTAAATCCTATTACCATTCACTTGTATGATTTTCTTCATCCACGCTGCCTTCAACACACTCTGTTTTGTGGCATATCTTTGAAATACCACCACAATAGACCGGGGACGCTCGAGTTGCCCAGGCCGCTTTGGCACGTATATCCTGTGCGCACGTTCAATGCGAAGCTCTGTGGTAACACCAAGTTGTTCCTGAATCAAATTCGACACAAAGTCAATCATATTAATTCCCTCACTTTTCTCGGGCACTGAGTAAATCCTGATGTTATTCCTTCTTGAACGACTTTCCAAGTCTTCACATTTTTCTTTGAGTAAAACTTGTTGCTGTAACATGTGAATCATTACTCGCGTAATATTCCTCTCATTGTCCTCACTGTCAGACATCCTCTGTTCTGCAGTGTCCATTCTTTTTTTAATATCTCCAAGTTCATTTCGTAAGTCGCTCACTTCTTTCCTCAGTGCCACAAAATTTCCCGACGTCTCAATGCGAAATGCTTTAATTTCATTAAGTATTTCCGCCATGCCAAACATAGCTGCGTTACTTTCCTCATTCCCATTGTCTGTATCAATTTGTTTGGTTTTACCTTTTGGCTTTGTCATTCTCAATTTTCCAGCACAATTCCCTTTATTGGGATGTTCTTCTTGGTAAAACACTTAGATTCTTATCCAAAATACACTTATAATGACAATAATCACTTCGATTCAAACAGAGTAGTTTACCAGCCATATACTCCGGCGGCCATCTTGTTTTACAAAAAAAAAAAAAAACTTAAATGAAGCAGCACAATCATTCGTTACTAATTCTAAAGTGACATTTTAAAAATCGTAATGAAGGCTTGTTTAACTGTTATCCTGGCCTTTGATTCTATTAATCTCTCTGTAAAAGGAAGATACATTTTATTTCTAGTCTTGACCTCATTTATAACACTCCTTTGAATGCAGAAGTAGTCTTTTGTTTTGTTTACATCCGTGAGGTGCATCTCAAATGAGCTTGTTGTTTGTTAGTAAGCGTCGCAACTGTGGACCAAAAGTTATCATCTAATTGTGATTGAGGTCATTCTATGTAAGAAATTATTTGTGACTTTTAAAAAGATTATATTTAAGTAAGAAGGTAGGGATTTTGTTCATGACTGTCGCCAACTGTTCAGGAACACACACATTACAGGACAGAAAACAATAGGGAGAATAGACAGAGTATATATGGAGTAGAGTTGATGAAGATGATGGCTGGCAGGCGAAGATGATTACATACACAAAACAAGTGAGGAAGTTTTAAGGATCATGGGAAATGGGGGGAGATGAATGGGGAAAACAGGCAAGAAAACAGACTGAGATTGTGACATCATACCATCAACCAAAATCATCTTGTGTTTCAGTTGGGGCCAGTTCCACCCTTTGGTGCCACCTATACCTGCCCCTGGTTGGGGGTTTCTGAACAGATTAAACTATAAATAGTTACAATAAAAATACAAATGATGTTCAGGTGAGCTGTGCTCCCACTTTTCTTAACACCTTGCAATTGCTGGTTAAAGGACAGAGAAACAGGAGATAGAAATATTTACCTAATCCATATATAGTCCATGTACACGTGTCAAGTGGGCTGAGGCAGGGTTTGGTCCAAATGCAGTTTATTGAGCATATTCCAAATAACAGTCACAAGGTCAACAACCAGGCAAACAACAATATCATAGTAAATCCAAAATCAGTAAAAAATCCAGGCAGAGGTCAGGGCAGGAAAAAGACATTTATCAGACAAGATCCAGGCACAGGTCAAAGACAGGAAATCAGAAAGCAAGAACAATAAAACAGAACAAGGAACAAGGTTAACACTAGGTATGCATACTGAACTTACAATACTTTGCAAAGACACAATGAAGCGGGTTTAAATACGCTGGAGAAACAAGGTAAATGAGTAACAGGTATGAGTGATTAGAGATAATGAGTCCATGCAATGGTTTATGTCTAAGGGCCCTCAAAGGAATGGCTTCCAGACGTTCCACAATGCAGAACAGGAGTTCAATGAAGCAAAGGCAAAACAGGAGGAAGAATGGAAGTGTCCAAACTGGGAACAGGCTCAGGCATGGCGGCCATCTTCGGAACAGCATCGGGCATGATGGCCATCTTGGGAACGGGCTCGGGCGCGATGGTCATCTTCTGAACAGGCTCTTGGGAACAGATGAAGGGGGATCGATCTGCTTAACGCCAATGCCGAGGACCATCTTGGATGAGTCCATAACAATAAAAAATCAATGAGAGCAAAATCAACTAATTCTATTCTACAGGTATGGTCCTGTAGTGGTCTGTTACTTTGCTGCATGCAAATTATCTGCATTGTTGGGTCAATGGGTGGTGCAGGAATAACTGGGGTTGATCAGTGTGGGGGATCAAGTATTCTGTGATGTGGACTGAGGCAGGGTTTGATCCAAATTCAGTTTATTGAGCGTATTCAAAATAACGGGAACAAGGTCAACAACCAGGCAAACATCAATATCATAGGTAATCCAAAATCAGTGACAAATCCAGGCAGAGGTCAGGGCAGGCAGAAGACATTCATCAGACAAGATACAGGCACAGGTCAAACACAGGAAATAATGAAAAAGAACAAGGAACAGGGTTAACGCTAAGTATGCAGACCTATTACAATACTTTGCAATGATAGACACAATAAACCGGGGTTTAAATTAAATAGGGATCTGCAATAATAATTTAAATAGAAAAACAGTCAAAAGCCAGATTTACAAAGCATACTCTACAACCTGCACCACTGAAGCCATACATTTTTTTTGCATCTGACATTTGATTGGTTTCTACGTGTGTGCACGCATGTATGTGTTTAAGGAGTTTTGAGAATCTTCTAGATAACCTGTTGATGCGTATGGAGCAGTGTATGTGTAATCTTGAGATCTCAGTTTCAGAATAAAGAAGCAAACTGAGTAGCTATACTCACATAGATGTTACCACTTTGAAATGCATTTTTTAACCACAAAAATAGAGATCAAAACTACCTACAAATTATTTTTGGCTCTTTAAAGCCTACTAATTACTCTTTTTGTTCTGTAGTAGTCTGTCTTTCTTTTTTCCATTTTCGATCCTCAGTTACTAAATATTTACCTCCCCCTGGCTTAACCACAGGCCTACGTGTTTACACCTGTGGCAAACATTATCTTACCTTCCAAATTTAAACATGCCTTTTTACAAGTGTCTGCTTTTTTGGGGTATTTTTAGATCGGTAGCTGTGCAGCTCTCAGAGGGAAAGACAGTGACAGCCGAGACGATACGACAGCGTCACCATCTATTTCAGTGACATTGAAGGTTTCACTGTCATGTCAGGTTCCTTCACTTAAATGCAGGTGATGAAAACGCATCTCTGAGAGGTTTCAACTTTTAACGCATTTTGAAACAGCTCAGAATTTTCTTTTTACCTCAAAGGCCAAGTACAACAGCTGTAGGTTTATTTAATTGTTTATACTTTTTAATAAAAGTCACTTTATTTTGTCACTGTGACTTAAAGGTACAGTAACCCATAATTCGCAATAGTCCACCCACTGTGAAAAGAGACTTGTGCAATATTATCAACAGTGTGTGTGCATGTTTGTGAAGGGGGTTTTGTTGTAAGATCAAATGCCGCATAAGCTCTGTAAGCTATGGAATGGCGCTCACATGTCCCATGAGACCTCATGGCATTACTGGGTGACATGGCACAAGTGTTGAAATCTTCGTTCAGTCACGAATACCGGGCGTCTGTTAGCATAACTGTGGGCTTGCTAGCTCGTCTGAGTCTCAAAGGGGAAATAATACATTCACATGAGTTTATTTCAGGAGCTTCCCGGTGCCCGCAGCTGAACCCCAATGGAAAACCACTGTCACCTTATGGAAACTTTGATGTTTGAATGTGTCTGTGTGTTTACCTTTCCGAGCCGCAAGGCGACAGCTATAAACTGATTGTTTTCTTTTCTTTTTCTGTAGGCTGTGAACGTGCTAAATGACCTATACATGTATTGGCAATATCACAGCAGTCACCACATTTACACTATATACATTACATTACATAACTCAAATGCACACCCTGAGCATGTACCCTTGTGTTAAAATGTATAGCAACTTATGTGTTGCTTCATGTTTCCTGTGTTGTATCCAGGTAAAAAAAATTGTGATGATGCTTCAAAGTCTCTTTGGCAAAGTCCTGACACTCAATGTCTCCAATGCTTGTGGGCAGCTATTTCAGTCATGCAAAACTAATCTGGTTAAATGGGGAACACAGATATCTTTAAAATTGCGTGCTAAAATCACAATTATAAAACAAATGCCATGTACAGTATTTCTATTAAACCTGACATCAACTGTACCATATTTGTTAATCTCAGATTGTACCAAAAAGAAAACCCACCTTTCCAGGTTACTTTAGCTGCATGAGCAAAGGCTGGCAAGTACCTAACAACACATTTTACAAAGCCCCTTCCCCAGAGAATTTAATGATTTATGATTGGCTCTTTTTACTAGAAGGCGATAGAGAGGGCATACTGTATAGAGCATTGTATTTTCCCTGAGGGGCAACCTTCCGATCTCTCTGATGAAGCCAATACGGAAGTGACTTAAACTGCAATTCATTGACTGGCCACTAGAGGCTGGCTCCAAAAGGGAGTCAATCCCCATAGACCCCCATGTTAAAATGCCCAACTTTACAGTAGAAATGTATATGTTACAGCCTGGTACAAAAAGTGATTTTGGTCAGTATAGCTAATTTTGCCCTTCATGACAACTGTGAAAGAGGTAAATGTTTTTGTAACTCATCAGTTTGAATTATATTAAGCTTTAAAGTTCTGCATAAATAAGGGCATTGCCACTTGAGTGATGGTTGAACTACCACTGCTGTCACTAGAGTCGAGCTAGGCGGGCATGGTTTCAACAACCCCCACATCAGCTTCACCCACGTCCTGTCTCTTTACCCATTTTTGGTTATCCGCGTGTGATGCATGGTGACACGCAACCAACATGGCGATGGCAGGCACTGCCTACTTTAAGCTTCAAAAAAGCTCTTGACAAACCTATGGGTGACGTCACAGACACTGTCATATTTTTACAGTGTGTGATTTTCCGCTATTAATGGTAACATTTCTATTCAAGTTAGATGAACAGACAAGTTGCCTTAGGGATGCGCACACCAAAACTTTTAAACGCGCCTGAAAATGCCTGGACAACGCTGAATGCCAGCTGTTTTTTCAGCTGAGTGCCAGCTTTCTTCAGCTGAGCGTTTGGTAGCTGTGAGCCGGTTGGTTGCTGTGGAAATGCCCCGCCCCTCCTCCACTGTGATTGGACAGCCGTGTGAGAACTGACATTGACGAGCGGAGCTTTTCACCCAAAGTTGAATATTTTTCAAGTCTCGACGCTTAGCGCTGAGCACGGAAAAAACGGCGAGAGATTGTTTTCAGCGTGGTAGAAAACCGCTAGCTGCTGGCTTATTTGAAAAAAGAGCTTCCATTGGAAACAAATTAAAACATGCGCCGGTTGCGGGCATAAAAGCTTTGGTGTCCACGCCATCTTAAAGTTCAAACAGTGGTCCACCAAGCTCAGGAGCTACAATAAACCTGTACATTTCTTTTGTCAGCAAAAGCAACTTTAATTCAATTTCTCATTATCCATTAAAGCTTTGTACATGGAAAAGTGTTCAAGTTTAGACTCCACTATAGTTGTTTAGAGCTCCATTTTTAAAATCAATTTTCTAACTTTGGGTCCATTTAATTTTGCCGCTATAAGTTATAAAGTTATATAGTCAATACAGTCCGTGTAACTAAAACCTCAATTTTTCAAAGTGAAAGCAAATGGCATTGATCATTAATATCAGTCAGCATAGCCAGTCAAAATAAACAACTTTAAAAGAGGACAAAGATTTGCAGTGAAAGCACAACAAAGGTTCTGCAGTTACTTTAAAGTGATTCCATAAAATGTGGACGTATAATATAAAATAGTCTTACAGTGTGAGCCTATAGTGTGACAGCTTTGAGTATAAGACATAAGATTAATTCGGACCGGTTGGTCATAAATTTGAGAAGTAAGTGACGGTCCAGGAGAGAATTTTCCGGGAAAGCTGAATATGTAAATTAGCACTGAAAAACTGTTCTTCTTACATTAAAAATAGAAGATTCTTATACTTAGTCATTCTGACTAATGCTTTCTGTTTTACTCTTTCAGTGCTCTTGTTACCAGAATGATCTCTTAAATGAGCTTTATAAATAATATAGCACCTAATAATATCTTCAATCCCCAGTCCAACACTTGTCAATATAGGAAATGAATGATGTGAATGAAAAATGAATGAAAACAAATTACGCTTTATGATTGATAGAGTTAGGAGATAACCTCTGATACAGATATTTGATTATGATTAGTTATTTACACAGAGAAAAGTTTTCTTCTCTCTTCCGCTGTGTTTGTAATGAAAAACCACATTGCATAATTTGCATATCTATTAAAATGGACTACAGCTTTCTACAGATATTCATGCTGATAATTTCAGCTTTCTTGGTCTGATGCATGTGGCATTAACATGAATTAACAGTGAACAATACTTCTACAGCATGTATTATTGTTAGTTCATGTTAATTTGATCATTTAATACATTTTTCAAATTAAATGTTTTTACTGTTTACATTATAATGCACAACATGTACAACTGCATAACTAACATTAACAAAGCTGAAATGCTGAAATATAACGTTGATCGTGTTAGCTAATGCATTTACTAATATTAACAAATACAACCTTATGGTCAATTGTTAACTGTACTGGAACTGCTTGTTTTTGAGTATGTTGTTTTTGAGATTTGTACGTATCATATTCTTAAAAAATTGCACATATGACATGTTCCAGGGTCCTGTATCACTGAGTTGTGGGTCAGGCTGTTTATTTGGAGACAAAGTGAATACCACCTCTAGAGTGGAGACATGTGGATTATGTAAGATTACTCATGAAAGATGTGCTGATGGGAGATTTAGGATGTCAAAAAAAGCATTTTAAATGAGACATGTTAAGGACGCTGCAGTATTCTGTATTGTCAATCCACTGAACTCCCTATTGACAAGAACAACATTTCAATATGCATTGCATACTACTGTAGTTTGCCGTTGCACATGCCAACCACCAAACTTTCACCGATCAACCAGGTGAATCAGAAAGACCATGCTGGATATGCAGGTCAAAGCTATTTATTTCAATATAAGTCAAATGATTCTTCTTAGACTTTAAGTGATTTTTTTAGTATCAGTACATTGACATCACTTGTGCTAACAGTGTCTAAAGGGCGATTTATACTCGTGCGTAGGTCCTACGGCGTAGCAGCGACGGCGTAGGTTCCGCGTCGGTTTTCATTTATACTTGTGCGTCGCCGTCCGCATCGACGTGCAAAGACACGCGAAACCGCTGGTTGGCAGTAATCACGCGTGTAACCACAGTAGCAGCAGAAGTCGTCACAGAAGAAGAAGCTAAGCAAGTTAACCCACAAACGAAGAAAAAATAGCAACTTGTTGTGTATAATTTGAAAAGACCAGCAATGATGTAAGTAAATAAACAGCGACTTATGTTGCAGTTTTAGTTAAATCACTCCTCGACTTGGCTCATCTTTGTTTTCACCGTCTCAACCGGAAATACCTATGACGCAGTTTTTTTTACCTGACGGGAGGGGTTCTGGTGGACCAATCACAGAGCTTGCGGTCCGCGTAGGTCCGACGCGCTGTTAGGAATTTTGTGAGGTGCGCGTCAGGCTACGCAGAGCTACGCACAGGCTACGGATAGCCTACGCCGTAGCTACGGCGTAGCACCTACGCACGACTATAAATCGCCCTTAATCTGTTGTGTTACAAAACCTTACTGGAATCTGTAAATGAAATGACATCATAATGACAGTGAATGGTGTAAATATGTCAAGCAATTCATAACCAAAATGTTACATGGCAATATTTTTTCTAAACGAGTAAAAATATTTATTCAGTAATGAGGCACAGCTGGTGGGAACCTATAAATAGATCTCAATAGCTTTCTCGGTTCGCTTTGTGAACTACATTCACCTCTTTGCTCTCTTTCAATTCAGGGAGAAGGCATGTTGAGGACGTTCTTGCATTTTGGGAACAGTTCACTCCACCATAAAAAAAGTATAGTTGGTGACACGAATGTGAAATTTACTCACATAAGAATAAGCAAATGATCACAAAGATTTCATTTTTGGGTGTTTTATCCTTGATATGGTACCATAGTGGAGGTGCCATTTCAAAAGGTTCACACCTTGTACCTAAAAAATGCATATCCTCACAGGGACATATTGATACCTTAAAGGTACATATGCATTTTTAAAGAGTACCATCTCAGTAAAGTGTCCCATCTGGTTTTAAGATTGGTTTTCACACTGGATTTAAGCATCCCTGTAGCTTCTTGTAGTCTAGTTACAAAAAGTATAATTTCACAATTGTAACATTATCATTGATCATAGACAATACAAATAAAGTAATAACAGTATAGGACTCATACCGAATACCCTGTGGTTTTATTGGATTGTATTCTATCACCGGTTACCTATATGGACAGAGTAGGTCATTATATTAATAGCCCTTCCATTCCACAACTGACCTTAAATGATTCATACCCCCTCTGGCTTTTAACCAGCCGTCCCCATCCATAGTCACTGGGGCTTTCACTAAAAGCCTTTAACTGTTTTGCCGTGTAGTCAGCGTGCCGCTAAAAACTCTAGATTCAATCTTAATGGTCTACAAATTGCTATCGTTGAAAAGAACTGTCCACATCCACATTACTCTTTTTTTACACTTTCCAATTCTAAGCAACCTTTGCCCCCTTATCGATAAAATCATGGGTTGCAGACGTAGTTTTTTTAGTCAAGATTTTGCGTGATAAATGTTGGTATAGAATTGTAGTGTGTCTTGTTTAAGGGGAGTAAAGAATGAAATATTTGAAGAATTATTATCTCTGTGCTGTTTTTAGAGTTAAAGAAACGTTTCTGAGCTTGCAAGAATTTGTTTCTGCAGATAATCTGCATTTTTTACAGAAATCGTTTGGGGGAATGAAATATTAATATTATCGCACTTTATTTTATAAGAGATTTTTCTTCTAAGTTTTAAATCTTAAAGAGTGGACATGTTAAAAGTGAAAATCTTGTGCAAAATTTCTCAAATATCTACAGGGTCTAAGGCTAATGCTATTTCACTTGTCCATACTCCCAAACTCCCTAAACGTTTCTGCTAAATTAGGTTTTGAAGATGCCATGCAGATTTGGCAGATATGTCTGTCCAACATGAGAATACGTGTGTATTTTTACGTAAAGTGTGGTTGTATCACAAGAACATTTACTTACGTTTCCATACACACTGAAACGTATAATATTGACGTATTGACAGGACTAAAACATTAATTATTTACGTATTAACAGCTTCACAGATGTATTCCCTGGGTGAGATTTGCTAGGGGGATGGGGGGATTATACCCCATCTGATCTTTATATCCCTGCCTCTGATGAATAATTTTTTATCCCGGTGAGGACAAAATGTATCCCCCCATGATAAATGGTCATCAAACTAAAATAAAGATAATTTATTATAACAAAAAATGCTGCAAGTGCAAACAACAGTAAATCAGATTATGTCATTATCCTTTTTATGCCATGCCCAGATTTTCCAAATGTTGCCAACCACCGAGGGGCAACCTTGCGACGGCAGGCACCGCCTACTTTAAGCTTTAAAAACCATCTTCAGGAACTTACCCCCCAGACACATTAGCTACAAGAGACAGAGCAACAGGCTACCATTCATTTTCAATGGGAGTGGCCATTTGCCAGCGACAAGCGATGAGCTCGCCGCTGCCCAAGCAAGGTGGGGCCAAAATAGACAAGCAGGCTATTTACGCAAATGCTGAGCGATGCGACAAAGCAACTGCCAATCGGAGTGAAGGAGCAGCGTGACATAGGTCTGTGGTCGAGTCTGAGAAAATAATTCAAGATGGCGGAAAATGCGTATTTCTGTATATATCTGATAAGTTTGGAATTTTATCTCATTTTTATCTCGTCAATGGCACCGAAAGAGTTAATGAGTGGGGCGATCACATGAATGCATTTAATTCTACCAGCTACAAATTACATATAGCTTTGCTTCGTTCCTTAATATTTAACATGTTATAACGTTATAAACAAACATCTCGGTAATACAACCACAAGGTACAGAGCTCTGAAAAAATACGCATAGGAAAACTCATGATGACTTATAGGTCTTAAATAATCAGATGTGTATATATGGGTTGTGGCCATATTTTAAAGAATCATTGGATGAATCAACACAAGCATCTAAAACTAGAAAGTGGCATCCATACTTTCTAGTTTTATACTTTTAACATAGTTCGAAAAACTTTTTTATTAGTTTTTAAAAACAAGAACATTCACAATTCAAGAATTCAAATCTTATCTTTTATTTATGTGACCTTTAAAAGCACAGAGGGAAACTATCTGACAGTCAGACAAAGATGTGTGATCCACTATAAATAGTGGATAAACAAAAAATAAATAAATTATAAACAAACATTTCAGTAATACAACCACAAAAACTGCAGCTATAGAAAACATTGTATACAAAGCTCTGAACAATCTTACTATATACAAAAAACCCTGCATGTCTACATATTAGATCATCAGATGTGTATATACACCCCATTTCAGAAGTTTTACTGCGAATGCAGGAAAGTTACCACAACACCACCACCACCACAAGCAATTTCTTAACCTACAGTACGTTCATTTAACGAAATATTACATCAACCTGACAGCTGCGACTAATCATCAAACCTTTTTAACATGAGCAAAATATTTGATCATAACTTTAGCCACAGTTGAGCCGCAATCGTCTCTTTGATGAGTGAAACCTCCTCAGCAATAACTCTTTCCATTCCTCTTTGAATTTTCTAGTAAGGTCATTTTCAAATGCCAGCTTGATCAGATGTGCTTTTCGTCTATGCAACATGTTGCGTCTGTGCTCAGAAAATACATTCTTCAACGTTGAGAAAAAGTTCTCGCACATAGAAGTCAAGGCTCCAAATATTATTGCATGTTTTAGGGCAGTCTTTACCACTGGCATGGCTTGGAAACCGCTGAAGTAATTAGAAAGAAGTTTGACCAAAATCATTTTCTTGTCCTTGGCCTGTGCAAGATGTTTGCCAAAACTGACGTGCAACGGTGAACTGAGACTCTACCATTTCGGTGTTCATTAAATCCAATAGGGGTTTCACTTTTTCCACATCCAAACAGTTCTCACTTCCATGGTCAAGTGCACCCAAAGCTGTCATGTACTTGCTATTACGTTCGCTGAAGCGCACTGACATTTCTCGGAGAATGGAGTCAATACTGTTAAAAATCATCCGCTTGCACTCTAGTTCAATGTTCGCTTCACGCTGGCCAAAACTTTCATTCACAACATAGTCTTGCAGAGACTTACTGGCCTGTCACTGCCGTCTCGGAGGGGTAGGAACAGCATCTGTACTCATGCTTTCAGCTCACAGTTTTGCAAATTTTGTTCAGCTTGCAGCATTCTATTTGGTGGATCCATCAGGCCCTTTGTACATCACGCAAGTTCATCATGAAAGTTGGTTCTATGATGGACGTGTGAAGTCCACCTTGACCACTGACACCGTATTTTGCAAATTGCCATGCATGCCAGATGCTCTTTACTGTTTAACTGTCGTGTACTTCCAACTGCTAAAACCAGTACTTGTAAACACAGAGTCACTCCCACCAAATTTCTGACAAGGGAAAACAAAATACCAAATCTTTTTCTCTGAATATTCTAGCCGTTCCCTCTTATTGTACCAATTTGGCGAAAATGACCGCTCACAGTCATTTTTGTGTTGTTGTTTCTTTGGAAACTGCTTGAGACTAACCTGGACTGGCTTATCTTTACCAAGGTCCTCTGGCACACTTTACAGTGAGTCATTGCTTTTGGTAGACTGCCGTGGCATAAGCGGGCCTGCACTGTCGATGTCCACAACACTGCTTATTTGGAGCTCAAACCCAGAGGTAGTGGCAGTTACTGAATTATCTTTCATTCCAATTCATTTTCGAATGTCCATGGTGAAATTAATTAATGGAATACCTTGAAATTATGAAGTATTTGTAGCCTTCGTGTTTGCTTTATGTAATGTTATTAGAGAGGGGGAGCACGCTTAGTCAAGCGACCAATCACAGACCACTGTCCTTAATTAAAATATTGCTATTTTAGCATATTATTCATTTAAGGAAGACAATACACTAGGCAAATGTGATTTATAAATAGCACATATTATCATTAAAATCACATTCAACATTAATGGTGATCTGAGGGGGCGGGATAATGCCGGTGAGGGGGAAATAACTTATAAAAAGTTTAAATTGTTTAACTTATTTTTTTAAGTAAAAGTAGCATAAAATAATGTTGATTTGACAAAAAAATTCAACATTTTTTACATGGTGTGGCATATCAAGATGCTGATTAGACAGCATGATCATTGCACAGGTGTGCCTTAGGCTGGCCACAATAAAAGGCCACTTTAAAATGTGCAGTTTAATTGTATGGGGGGGGGGGGGCAGAAACCATTTGCCTCATCAGGTTGTTAATTGTGCCATGTGAAATGTTGGTCCACTCCTCGTCAATGGCTGTGAAAGTTGCTGGATATTGGCAGGAACTGGAACAAGCTGTCATATACGCAGCCCAGTCACACGAAATTACGTACCTATAGTCACACTTTTTTTTATTCTTTTTCGTGATACTTTTATGAATTTCCGCGTTTTTTCGTGATCGTCTCACAAATTTCTGTTTATGTGTCATTGTCACGTATTGGTCACTCAACTGTTGTCCTAATTTCTTACCATTTTCGCTTCGGTTTAGGGTTAGATTTACATAAAATGACATCCTTACCCAAAACCAAATCTAACCCTAATGCCAGATTAACGTTTTTGTGGATTAATAACTTTAATACTTCTTTGTACTTCATATACTCCAGAAAGGAACACGGCACACCATCATTTTAACTACTTTTGGTACTGCTTTGAAATTTCACAATAAATAAGGGTTTGGGTTTAGGGTAAGGTTTGGGGCAGGGTGGTAACATTATCGATAAAATGGTTAAAGGGAAAGTATACACAAATCTTTACAGTATAAAATATTTGTTTTGTAGCTGTAAAAACGTAATAATGCTACCATTAAATGTTGTAAATGTGTCTTTATTGATGCTTCGGCATCTATTTAAATGTACATTTTTTTTAAGTAACACATTATTACTACTAGTGCTGGAAAAGATTAATCGCGATTAATCGCATACAAAATAAAAGTGATTTTTGGCATAATATATGAGTGTGTGCTGTGTGTAATTATCATGTAAATACACACACATTCATGTTTGTATTAAGAAACATTTACTTGTGTATATTTATTTATATTTTTATGTATTATATATTATATATACATTCAATTTTTTTATATTTAAATAAAAAAATATCATAATATGAATATATGTATGTGTGTGTGGTTAAATATACATAATAATTACACACAGTACACACACATATCGTCGCTGTCCGATGAAAACCACGTATGTCCATTTTGCCGATTTTGAGATTTTTCGACGGATTGAATGTCCAGGTTCATTTCCGTATACAGTATGCGTCACATATCTAAATGGCCAATGAAAAGTTGTGAAATCATGTCATCTGATTTTCACGTATATCCATTTGGTGTCAAAGCTGTCAATCACGCCGCGTTTCTCCCGCCCTGTGGAAGCATCTCGCCGGTCTCGTAAAGTTTCATCGAAGCACAGCACTGGATAGTTGAATAAACATAGCCTGGTGACTGTCCTTCATCGAGGTAAACGTTTCCCCCCTGACGCCAGACGTACGTCTAGGAGTGACAAAATTACGGTATTCGACGTCATCAGAGAGAGACGCTGAGAGAAAGACGAAGAGAGGAGTCGCAAGCCCGAAGCTCCGTTGAGCTTATCAGCTAAATCCTATTTTTTCACTATCTTATTCCTATCTATATAATATAACTTATTAGTTTATCTTAGGAATACTTTACCTTGACGATTACTGAATTGTATTACTAAGCGAAACGATTTTATCACTAGTAACACCCAGTTTTAGCATATAGCCCTCTAGCATTTCTTACCGTCTGTTTACTTAAACCTGCCTTCTTTGGCGATCTAATGGTGGATTCATCCGAGGTATGCTTTTCTGATCTGTCCACACCAGATCGGGAAGCTGTGAAGGAGGTGCTGCCCGGCCTTCGCAGAGTCAGCATGCCTCACATCACCCTGACCACAGACACTCGTAGGCGGCCGAGGCGTACTGCGAGCCAGCACCCGTCGCGATGCAGCTTCACGGACCGCGTTCAGGCGAACGGAGACGCCATCGCCCAGCATGAAAACGGTAAGACTCCGCTTGTCATTGTAACCTGCACTACTTGCCACATGTACAGTTTAGCTTCTTCCGTCAGCATAGAGGGGTTTTCATGTGCTAAGTGTATTGAAGTAGTAAGGCTGACGGAGAAGGTTGCTGAACTTGAAGCGCGCATCCGAACGTTAGTTGAGGACAGTAAGACCGCTAATGTTAATGTTACAAACACTGTTTCGGGTGCGCCTAGTGTTAAACGTAATACACATGGCTCGGTTCCGACCTCAGAGTCAAGGCGGCTGACTAACTGGGTGACTGTCAGGCGGCATAGTCACATTCGGCACCCAAATCACGCTCCTGTTTTAATATCAAACAGATTTTCTCCACTCAGCAATACACCGGCTGAGACGTCTGTTAAAAGTGCCCTGGTTATTGGAGATTCTATACTCAGGAACGTTGACATTGAGGCACCAGCCACCATAGTCGATTGTATACCGGGAGCCAGAGCGTCTGACATTAGATCCAAATTAAAAGTGCTGGCTAATGCTAAACGTAAGTTTTCTAAGATTGTTATTCACGCCGGCACGAATGACACCAGACTCCGCCAGTCGGAGATCACCAAAGATACTATTAAAGAGGTGTGTGAAATTGCAAAAACAATGTCAGACAATGTAATTTGCTCTGGTCCCCTCCCCGCCTACCGGGGGGATGAAACTTACAGTAGATTAGTGTCTCTTCAAGGCTGGATGTCAAAGTGGTGCCCTCAGCATAACGTAGGGTTTATAGACAATTGGAAGCATTTCCGGGGAAGACCTGACATGCTAAAGAGAGATGGCCTCCATCCGTCTCCGGAAGGTAGTGCTATACTCTCTAGAAATCTGACCAATAGTCTTACTTTTGATATAGTCTGACTATCCAGGGCCCAGGTCAGGAAACAGACAGATCGGCTTACCCATCAGTCTGTTAGCTGCCTTGACATGTCAAGATCACATATATCCCAGCACATAGAGCCTTTTTTACCAGAGTACCAACACATTTCGACTGTGTCTGTTCCTCGAACAAATAAATACAGAGCACCGTCTACCTCGTCTCGTACAAATCTTATTAACATAAAATTAGAACACAATACATTAAAAGATGAAACTCAAATGTTAAAATTCGGCCTTCTTAACATTAGATCGCTTACCAATAAAGAACCTATTATCAATGAAATAATTACTGACCAAAACTTAGATGCACTCTGTTTAACAGAGACCTGGCTTAAAGCAGACGATTACATCAGTTTAAACGAATCCACCCCACAAGACTATTATTATAAACACGTTCCTCGTCTAAAAGGGAGAGGGGGTGGTGTAGCTACAATATACAACAAAATGTTCAAAGTAAACCATAAATCAGAACTAAAATTTAATTCGTTTGAAATAATACTGTTAAACATGGAAATAACTGATCGTAACAACAAACAGCTTTCGTTCATTTTAGCTACCATATATAGGCCTCCGGGCCACCACACAGATTTTCTTAAAGAAATAGCAGACTTCCTATCTGAGCTTACAGTCACTGTAGACAAAGCTCTTATCGTTGGTGATTTTAACATCCATGTTGATAACTCAAAAGATGCATTAGGACGTGCGTTTATGGATGTTCTAAATTCTCTCGGTATTAAACAAAACGTGTCTGGACCCACGCATACTCGTAAGCACACATTAGACTTAATTCTGTCACTCGGACTCAATATTAATGACATCGAAATATCACCCCAGAGCGATGCCGTTTCAGACCATTGCCTTGTGTCATACACAATACTTCTAGATAGGACCGTTCAGTCTACAACATGCTACAGATTAGCCAGAACAATAATTTCCACCACTAAAGATAGCTTTATTAGCACTCTTCCAGACCTGTCTCAAATGAAACATGTAGCAGATAACCGTGAAGATCTGGATATTATAATAGAAAACCTGAACAACGTTTGCTCTAGCACGATGGATGCCGTTGCTCCCATACGAAAAAAGAGAATCAAAGAAAAAACGCCAGCTCCATGGTATGACCATCATACTGCAGCCCTTAAAAAAGTAGCTAGAAAAATGGAAAGAAACTACCGAAACACAAAGTTAGAGGTATGGCGTTCAGCATGGAAAGAGAGTGTTCAACACTACAGACAGGCTATTAAAACCGCCAGATCTACCTATCTCAGTACGCTTATTAAAGAAAATCATAACAACCCTCGTTTCCTCTTTAGCACAGTTGCGAAACTGACTAGAAACAAAGAACAAACAGAAACCAATAGTAAATTCCTACACAATAGTAACGACTTCATGAACTTCTTTACTAACAAAATTATTTCTATTAGGGAAAACATAGAAACTACGCAATCAGCCACCACTCTACCCAATAGTACATTGACCACTAGATTATCATACGAACATCTTGAGTCATTTAAACCTACTACAATAGAAGAGCTCTCTAAATTAGTAACGTCATCTAAATCATCGTCCTGTATATTAGACCCCATTCCCACAAAATTACTAAAAGAGGTATTTCATGTAGTGTCCGACACGGTACTAAATATCTTTAACTCATCGCTAGAATTAGGATACGTTCCAACAGCTTTCAAACTAGCAGTTATTAGACCGCTCATTAAAAAACCAAACCTTGACCAGGGAGATCTTAATAACTTTAGACCAATCTCAAATCTACCTTTTCTTTCTAAAATATTAGAAAAAGTAGTGGCAAGCCAGCTACGCACATTCATAGCGAATAATAATACATATGAAAAGTTCCAATCAGGATTCAGGCCCCACCATAGCACAGAGACAGCGCTGCTTAGAGTTACAAATGACCTCCTATTAACATCCGATCGTGGTGAAATCTCAATCCTTATATTACTAGACCTTAGTGCAGCCTTTGACACAATAGATCACAGAATCCTACTCAATAGACTAGAAAACTATGTTGGCATCAGTGGTCAGGCGTTAGCCTGGTTTAGATCGTATCTAACCAATCGATATCACTTTGTTTATGTAAATGAGGAAGAGTCACATCACTCCCCCGTTAAATACGGCGTACCTCAGGGATCAGTTCTAGGCCCTATCCTATTCTCGTTATATATGTTACCTCTAGGAGACATTATCAGGAAACATAACATAAGTTTTCACTGCTATGCGGATGATACCCAGCTTTACATCTCGTCACATCCTAGCGAAACCCACCAGTTTGCTAAGCTAACAGACTGCATTAGTGATATTAGGGACTGGATGGCACATAACTTTCTTATGCTTAACTCCAATAAGACCGAGATACTTATTATTGAACCAAATCGCTCCAAACATAATATGTCAGATTACAAGTTGCCCATAGATGGCTGCACGGTGGTGCCATCTTCCACGGTTAAGAATTTAGGCGTAATGTTTGACAGCAATCTATCTTTCGATAGTCATATCTCCAACGTCTGCCGCACAGCATTTTTCCATCTTAGAAATATCTCAAAAATACGCCATATGCTGTCTGCATCAGATGCAGAAAAGCTTATCCATGCTTTTATGACCTCTAGAATAGACTATTGTAACTCGTTACTCGGGGGATGCCATGCAAATCAGGTAAACAAGCTACAGCTGGTTCAAAACGCCGCCGCAAGAGTGCTTACTCGATCTAAAAAGTATGACCACATTAGTCCAATTCTGGCATCTTTACACTGGCTACCAGTTAAATATCGCATACAATTTAAAATATTACTAATCACCTACAAAGCCTTAAATGGCCTAGCGCCCTCGTATATAAAAGAACTACTATCAGAATACAATCCACCACGTAAACTGCGATCACAAAATTCGGGTTACTTAATTATCCCTAGAATATCAAAAGTGTCTAAAGGTGGTAGATCCTTTTCCTACTTAGCCCCTAAGCTCTGGAATGATTTACCAAATAATGTTCGAGTATCAGACACAGTCGAACAATTTAAATCTAAACTTAAGACATTCTTCTTTAACAAAGCATTCACATAGAATGTCCAGTAAATGTACTTTTCCCGCAGTAGTTATTTTGTCTAGAACAAAGCACTCACATACCTCATACGGGTAATTTACTCTTGCCGCAATAGTTAGCCTGTCTGGAACCGAGCTGAATTAAACCACTATAATGTATGACACTTGCATTACATGCGAACGGCCCCTACGCTAATAGAATTCTGTTTTTGTCTCCCTGTCTCGTCCTCGACTCTGAGGACAATGAGACAAACAGACCCAGTTCCTGTTGCTGTGAAGGTCATCGCACCACTAATCAACTGGCTGTCCTTCAACGTGACGCCCAACCGATGCGCGACCAACGGCCACCGGCTGAACCAGTTTAATCCGCTTACACGCTTCCTATCCCTACCGTGTCTATATATTATAAATATAAATATTAATTTCTCCCTAGGGTTTTTTGTCCGTCTAGGATTTTTTCCCATTGGGTTTTCTCCTAGGGGGTTTTTTAGTCCCAGGGAGAGTCAGCCAACTTTGCCTTAACTTAGCACTTTACTGTATACGTTACATTATTAATATGCTCGCTTACACGGTTTTTTATCCTTAGCCGCTATATTCTACTTCTTATACTATGTATTGATTTTCAATGTTCTCCTCTACATCTACTCATGTAAAGCTGCTTTGCAACAATTAACAATTGTGAAAAGCGCTATATAAATAAAATTGAATTGAATTGAATTACTAGCATTACTATGTCAGTGTATTGATTCATTGTCCCTTCATAGTTTGCAAGAGACATTTAATACATTTATAATTAATATTAAATAAACTAAGCGTATTTAATAAACTAATACGTAGGCTATTTAATAAACTGAGCGTATTCATCTGTCGCGACTTGGCCATTCTAATAGGCTTTTTGCCCAGCTGCAATACTTCCTGAACTTCAGCCAGCTCCTTGTTTTCTGTCTGCAAACTGATTAATCCAGGTGTGCCTGACCTCAGTAGTCACAACAACAATATTCAGACACACCTGGATTAATCAGTTTGTCCAATAATTGCAGACAGGAAACAAAGAGCTGGCTGAAGTTCAGGAAGTAGTGCAGCTGGGCATAAATCCTATTAATGATCGGAGGAACGCGTATCGACCACCGTTACTGTAAAATATGCACGTATGTCCATTTAAACTCAATTTTGGTCAAATGTGGATTATATCATTACACTGGCAAGAATATGGTTACATGTAAAGATGCCGTACCAAGTATGACAACGCTACATTCAACTGCTTTTGAAATATGGTGTTTTTTTCACTTCCTGAAAAGTAACCGTTTTGGACATTGAGTGAGTTTCATCGGGCAGCGACGATATATTATGCAAAAAAAAAAAAAAAAAAAACACTTTTATTTTGCATGCAATTAATTGCGATTAATCTTTTCCCAGCACTAATTGCTACATATAAACAGTGAGACCAGACCAGAATGTAAAATCACTTCAAAATCAAAGACATTCACAGAACAATTACATTATTTTTATTCTTATCGCTCATGATACTTGGTTTTACCAATGTGAGCTCCTGAAACATGTTTTTCTTTTAATTCATTTTTCTTCCTGTTGCTGCTGACTTCCTGTAATATAGGATACAATGTATTTCATAAGTGGGACTTGTGGCACTCTTCCAAGGCCACTTTAGCAATTTCCCTCCGGTTAAGATTCTTGTCACGGAAGCTGGATCAGTGAATAAAGAGTTTGTCTTTTGAGAGGGGCTTTCTTGCAATGAGCCAAGATCCCAAAAGGCTGATTTGCTTTAGGCACTGAAAGTGCTGATGGGGTCACTTCCTTCCTATGATCCCCCTGTTGTATCAGTGTTGTTATAAGCTACATTGAGGTCATGTTTACTTTAGAAAGAAATTTTGCAGTAGGTTTGCTTTACTGTGTGTAGCACCAATCATTGGCTTAGAATTTAAGGGCGGGTATAGTCTATATGTACAAAACAGTGTTGGGTGAAAAGGTCCAGGAGATGTATCTGTGGGGGTCTGTGGTTTTCTCTTTGACCTGTAACTGACTACCATAAATCTCCAGAGCCTGTCAATGCCTCCCCTCAGTTTATCACCTTGCTGACCACACCACAGTTATGGGCTTGTTTTCTTTTGCGATGACCTGATAAGTGGTTGCAATGAGGGGGCTCAAATTCTTGATCGGATCATTGTTCTTGTTACATGGATGCAACTGAACAGGGGATTTAACCCAAACATCCTGGAACAGATTAAAGGATATCCTGCTTACTTTAGCTGGACGACAAAGTCTGTTATTGATATTGTGTTTTCTTCAGGTTTGTATGTTTTTACTGTGACAAAAATGCTGGGTTGTTTGGTCAAATATTTTTAGCTTAATTCAAACGAGTGGTTGGATTTGTCCATATTTTACCCAACCATATGCTAAACCACCCAGCATTTTTATCTATTGACACTATTATTTATTAAGACAAGGGTGTTTAATAATAGCTGAACTGTGTTGTTTGTAAATTGAATTTTCAGGTATGGCCAGGCCAAGTCAAATTTTTATTGGGGCATATTGTCACATTTTTAAACTTTTATCTTTTTATACAATTATAACATTTATTTACCAAATTGATGGCTTGATTTTTTTCAATGTTGCCATATATTGTGACATCATGCGACTATGCAGAAATTAACTTTAAAAAAAGTATCCTAAAACATATTTACTAGAATAAAAACTAACCCTGGTATCCACTAAAAAGAGAATTGAAAATTTTTTTAATAGACAAATACGTTTATTTTGTAAATTTGTTATATTAAAATGATTTATGTATTGATTGTATTGTCTTGTTTGATCATGTAATATTATGTTTCATTTAATGAGATTTCGGGGAGGTGGTTTTATAAGACCTTATGGTCTCCCGCACAGTATTTTTTTGCTTTTTTCTGTTGTTTCCTTTTATGGATTTATTAAAGTTGTATTTTAAATGTGCAAATAAACAAATCAAATAAAAAATCACTACACTATAAAATTACTTTAATTACAGTCATAGTTATAAAGCTACATTAAAACACATCATCAAAACTCACTTTGATTTGCATTACCTTACACTGCAAGTGTTACCATATCAGCAAAGGCTGCTAAAGTATTGATATTTACTCATGTGTGCAACAATGTAATGTAAGCTGTAATGCCTTCAATGAATTCTACCACTACATTATCCTTGATCATATTCATAATTAAAAGGGACTCTCATTATACAGGGCTCAATGTAACACATTACTGTCTGTTGGTTCCAGTCTGCTTTTTCAATAGCACAGATGCTCTCTCTCTGCCTCTCATGACAAACACTCACATTACATATGAATGACTGGACTGTAGACAGCGCTGGCCAAGGAGGCAGTGTGCCTTTTATCTGGAAGCAATTGAAAACCCCACATGTTTAATTAAAGCTCATGCTATACACTTGAGAGACTTGATCACAGATAGACGTTCCAGATACCTAGAGCGAGGCTTCACCTGCCTGAGGTGAGGGTTATGCGCATAGCATCTTATGTGTCCATCCAGAATGATCTCACGAGAAATCGTACTTAATTTACGAGTTGGCCACTTTGTATGAAAACATGTGATTATCATAAAAACGATAACAAAGCCGGACCCCCTAACCCCAGCATCACAGAGGCAAAAGCAACTCATCAAAAAATGTATGAATGTGGTTGTATGAATTAATATGAATAAGATAGAGTTGGTACTTCTAGCTTCACATGTTTCATGGATCAGCTGGATATTTTTTGTCTTGTGGTTAAGGGCTTTGGTGGTGGATTGGAAAGAATGATGAGCGGGATTTACTGTGGTATTGGGAAATATAATCTGATATACATATAATATACTGTACATATCCATAACATTAGGAAAATAATTTTAAAAATCATAGCAAAGTTGCTTTATACAAACTGCAAGTCGGTTTTGATAAAATTATCAGCATAATGTAATGAACCTTACAAAATGAACTGTATTGTTTTTATTACCTTAGAATGGGCTGTTATTGGCCCTGTCCCAAATGGCGCACTTCATGTGGACCCTCGGTCTCTTGGCTTTGAAATTGCCCATGTTCACTTAGTCTACGATTCCGTATGGTGTCCCATCTGTCATTTTTATGCTTCGAAGTTTGCGCCCCCTTTGCACCCTTGATGTGGTCTTCGGGGGAGCCCGCACTGCTGCAAGCTTCACGCAACTTTACCAACCCAGAAGTCTCTGCAAAAGAGCAATCAGACCAATCAAATGATGGATGGGAGGAGTTTACATTGATGGGCAACTTCTTTTCTTATTTCCGGCGTGACGTTCGAGTCTGTCCCAAAATACGACACTGGTGCGCCCTTGTAGACTTGCATCAAGGCTCCTTAAAATCTGCACTACATGATGTCATCAAAGTGTGGTCTCTAACGGTCCATTCACACGGGGCGTAAGCGTTAACGCTTGACGGAAAGCTTGTCTAAAGCGTGGCCAACAGCCAATCACAGTGGGCTCAACCTATGCTCTGGTCTTCCATAAACAGAATTGGCTGACTCTGCCTAGGTTATTTGCATAAGGAGATCTGATTGGCTGACGCACGCGTTGCCGCTTGAAAAGTTGAGAAATGTTCAACTTTTGCTGCGAGCAACAGCACTGAGGTGGCGCCGACGGATCCACAATTCAGTTGGGCAACGCATGACGTCACCCATTAAAAGTGATTGGGAAGCGTTAATGCTTACACCCCGTGTGAATGCACCGTAAGGAACTCCACAAGTCTGGAGTGTGCCATGGGTCTCCTCACATGGAAGTTACCGCCATGTTTCTACAGTAGCCCTAAATGGACAAACCACTACAGAGTGCATTTCGTCCATACGTTGTCTCAGCCGACATGCTTTTTGTGTTCCAGCTATTCCATTTGCCTACCAGTCAGGAGTACTTGGCCGGATGACACTGTTGAATAGCACAGCAGTAGAGATGCCACAAGCAGATGTTCAAAATAGATCCATAACAACATTTCTTGGGAATCACACATTTTATGTATTAATATCAGTTTCAGTATACTAAGAGGAGCAGTGATCCGCTGGTTAACCACCTCGGTACAAACATGTGTTGACAAAAAATGAATCTCAGCTGCAGCGGTTCTTAATTTGAGTATTCTGATCACAAACAGCAGGAAAAATGCTCAATGCAAATAGTAAAATGCAACAAACCATATAATTACACAGTTAGGAGAGCAAATAAAATATGATGAACTTTTTTGGTGAAAAATGACTTCCCATATTTTTTTCGTTGTTGACGTCAAAGACCGTGTGTTGAAATAAACTTTATGGCATGTTATAAATTCATGTGTCACTTGGGATTATGGCTAATACTACAATATGCGGCCTAGTGTTTGTTAGGTGGTAGACTAGTACATCACAAGTTTTTATGTATTTCTATGAAATCCATGCTAAAGTGTCATAATCGAATTATGAGTTCTGAGCATTCGAGTTTGATTTTAATCATTGTTTCACTTTTTAAATCTTTGACATGACCTTACCCAATATTACAGGTATCAACGTTATGTTTTCAAAATGTTTTATGTTTTATCCAAAAAACACTTTAGCTGGGTTTTCACAGGCAGGGTCACATTTAAGGCAAATATCGGTGTTTGATCACATTGTTGTTTACTTTTGTACAAACAACAAATCAAGTCTTGTGTTGGTTTTCCAGTGTAATGCGTGAATCCGTATCCTGTAGGAAAATCATGAACCTGCTAGTCCTCTGCAGAACCGGCTATAGTAGGGCACTCACAAACATCAACGTGCAATTTATTGGGATAATCTGGGCATGCCGACATAGAAAAAAACATGCACATTTCACGCTGAAAAGCCTGGGAGTCGAATTCTGGAACTTTAGACAGCACTGTGCTCAGTCTCCAATCTCTCTTTCAATATCTGCACCTAGCATCACGTGTTGCATTAACGTTCATGTGTAAGCGCGGTTCAAAGGGTGATCAGATACACTGGTACAGGAATGCATAGCACAGGGACTGTCTGTAAATTCAGACTGATTTAATCTGTTAAGGGCAGATTCTCTTTACAGCACCATCCATCATCCTAGACTTAGGAACCGCAATTATTTCATCTGATACAGTATGTACACCACACAACACTAAACACTTTTTTCATACCAAGTCCAGGTGACTTTGATGTCTGAATAAGCTGTACAGAATAAAGCAAACAGTTCAGGAAATCTGTCGAATGCGAGGTTGATTTGCATAACAATGCCCAACTCTTAATAAGCAAGAGACGGGCACCCACACAAACGCCCCGCCTACATTCTGATCAAGAGGATCGGTTTAGTGGTTATTAATGTGGCATATGCAAATGAACACAGACACTTTTCCATCCTCACTTCACAAACAAGGCTGCCACTGATCACAACATCCAGTGGAAATGGAGAAAACAAGGAGAGTCAGCTAAACATAGTGGTTTAAAGGAAAAGCCATCGCTTTCATTCATAAGGTGAGTTTTTCTGCTCTTCTTCGCACTATAGAATCTGAATCAGGTAGATTGTGAATCTGATATGTTTTGATGCACCATACAAGTACTGAAATAATTTGATGGTCGATCACATTGGTTATTTATTTATTTTTTAAATAGATTTTTTTTAATTATTATTATTTAAGTTTAATTTTTAATTTCAAATCTATATTTTACTGTAAATATAGTTTTTGCCTTTAGGTATATATGTGACCCTGTTTGTTAAATCCAGTCTCTAAGTCTCTAATCTACGGTATTATGAGTCTAAGACAATCAAAGTTTAATTCTTTGACATGACCTTTGACTTGGTCAGTATTAGAAATATCAAGGTTATATTTTCACAAATTATGTAGGATGATTTTATGTAGAAAACAGTAAAATCACATATTGTGACTTTAGCTGGGTTTTCACAGACTGGGTCACGAATATATGGTATGTCTATCAACTTCATAATGTTATTCTTTATATTATGTTATTCTTTTTGGATTATATTACCATGAACCCTGTCTGTCCTTTCAGTGGTCCCATTTTTGATTGGCAGGTTCTTTCACATCCTATTAGTGTGGGAAGGATAGGTTCATGCTGTCAATTTTTTATATAGAGATTATAAATTTGTCTGACTCAGATTGACATTGGTGCCCAGTTCATTCTCTCCCCTCCTGTAAAGAAGTAAAAATATACTTTGAGTTGGCAGAATGCAACAATTTAATTTGGGTCAATTGCTTTGCTTGGAGCGCCCCAAGCAATTGGGATTCGTTCAAGAATAACAAACGAAGCAAACGATCGCAATAGAGTTGGATTAAGAGGTTTTAGTTTAAATATAAAGAGTTAAAGGATGAGTGGCAAACATTGCATGTTACCTTCAGCAATGGTAAGGCAGGCTCAAGACTTTAACTGTTTAGATAATATCCAGTACGATAAGCAGAGAAGGGATGTTGTTATGGAACAGAAGAGAGTTCTGTTATGGTCCGCAGGTGGGGAAAAACTGCCCCATATCTTTATTATGCACTTAGTATTAGCCAGTGTTTATGTCTTTAAATTGGAGCCAACTGGTTTAATTGGTCAAGTTTGAGATGGAGGACCACACACATACAGCATCTATTTTTCCATTCCATGTTCCTTTCCATTAAAGGATTACTCAATTTTCTAAAAAAAAAAAAAAATCCTGATAATTGACTTAACCCCATGTCATCCAAAATGTTGATGTCTTTCTTTGTTTAGTCGAGACAAAATTAAGCTTTTTAAGGAAACATTCCAGTATTTCTCTCAATTTAATAGACTTTAATGGACCCCAACAGTTTTACTGCAGCTTCAAATGGCTCTAAACCCATGGTTTTCAATCCACTGCTCTGCACATTTTGCATGTCTCCCTTATCTAACACACTTGATTCAGATCATCAGCCCATTAAGGGACAGATCAATGAACAGAACTTGGTGTGTCAGTTAAGGGAGACATACAAAATATGCAGAGCTGTGGGTCCCCTAGGACAATATTGAAAACCATTGCTCTAAACGATCCCAAACGAGGCATAAGGGTCTTATCTAGCAAAACCATTGTCATTTTCGGCAAGAAAAATATGTACTTTTAAACCATAACGTTTTGTCTTGCACTAGCCATGTGATGCGCCAGCGAAACCTCATGTAATGTGTCATCATGTCAAAAAGTCACACATGACATAAAATTAGTTCCAGTCCTTGATTCTGACTCATCAACAGCTGTGTTTATTTACTTTAAAGGGATAGTTCAGCCAAAAATTATATTATAAAACGGGTAGTTCTGGATCTTCATTCTGATTGGTTGAAACGCATTCTAAGCCGTGATAAAGTACCCCGGTAAACCCACGGTTCAGACCGCATTACATAAGTATCACTGCGCCACTGTTGCTGCGTACTGATTTATGAATATAAACACCACAGTCTTTAATCATATTTTTAATTGTATACAATTGCACAATTATGGCTATATCCAGATAAATTTCATCTCATCAATAAAGATAAAATTCTCCCTGAGGAGTTTATACCTCAAATTCATATTTCCGCTATCCACTGGGGGGCGATCTTACCCAACTTAAACACTGACGCGAGTAATATTTGTACTAATATAATATTTGTACTAATATAATTACAACTTATTTGTGTTTTATTTTATAAAATCCCGCTAACGTTATGAATATGAAGGAACCGTTTTATAAAAGCAATAACCCCCGTGAAGCAGTGGGGTTACAGTGCATTTTATAACAGCTAAGGGGGTTTAGGCACTCCGCTTTGCGTCGTGCCTAACAACGCCCCTTAGCTGTTATAAAATGCACTGGTAACCCACTGCTTCTTGGGGTTTATTGCTCTATTAAACCCATGATTTACTTAACTCCAAGCTGTCCGACATGCATATGTTCATCAGTTTTCAGACAGACACAATTTTAGTTATTTTAGAAAATGTCTTTGATGTTTCAGTTAATCAAATGTAAAGTTACAGGGTTCACTCCTTCAAAATAACTGAAAATGTGTTTTTCTGAAAAATTATGGACATATGCATCTCGGACGGCTTGGGGGTGAATAAATCGTGGGTTTAATATAATTTTTGGCCAAACTGTCCCTTTAAACACAGTTATGACCAGTGCCCCCTAACGATTTTGTGTATTATTTGCACAGCACCCTTAGCAAGGTAAACATTCTGTTCTTTGGAAAGAGGGCTTTTTGATATCAATAAGATTTTGGGGTTTAGTGCTGTATCATGAATAAGCCACATTTGACAAATTGCCGTACTGAAAATTTTTTTAATTTATAAGTGAACTGTCAAGACAAGAGAAAAACGGACAAAAATGAAATTGGTTGGAGGATGAAATCACTGCACTCTACAAACTAAGGGTACATACATATCCATAAAAATGAATGCTTATTTAAAAAAAATAACAGATCCACATTCTTTTCTGATTTTTAATTATTCATAGCACACATAAAACAGACAGATGTTTAAAAAATATAAAAGTGATAAAATAGTGCCATAATTGTTAAAATTCACACAGAATATTCCGATCTATAATCATCCACCTCCTAAAAATAGCAGCATCTGTGTTTGGTTTTATGATATTATCAAGGAAAAGCAAAATGGCAAATGTTTCTCTGTTTTTCTTGGTCCCATTGGAGGTAATTAATTTTTTATTGTTAATGAACTAAAACCATTTATTTGCACTTTTGCTTTCCTCTTTGCCAAACATCCCCAGATGTTGTTTGCAAGTTCTGTCACAGGCTGAGGAACATCACTGGGATGTTCATTCATTAGGAAATGACACTTTCTTCTGCTTGGCTGGATCTGACAGAATTCATTGGTGGTTTTAATTTAAAGTGACGCATATGTTTAAAAATGTAACAAAAGCTTTTTTAAAGAAATTAATCTCTTTCAAGTTTAAAGAATAAAATAGGTGTGACATATACTTATAAACCCTGTCTATTTTTAAACAGATGGCAATATGGACTAAGAGTTAAACTCTGCTAATGAAATTTTAAATAAATTTACACTCGGGCACATTGCAGGGATACCATTCCTGAAACAAGGTTGAGTCGAGGGCTTTTATTATTCTTGACAAATTGCTTGCTGGAAATGATCTAAAATATAGTTTAAAAAAAGAAATGTAGATTTAACCTGGGTTTCCCAGTCGGTTCTGCATTCCCAGCCTTACAAGAATTTCAGCGGCAGTTGTCACTTTGCAAAAATATTAATTGTAAAATTGAGTGATTATTATTATGTGGTGAAATAACACAACCGTTTTCATTACAATTTATCACGATATCGGTTTAACGGCAGTGCTTGATAATTTTTCAGCAAAGATTGTTTAAACATACTTTTTTTCATACAATTTTTCAAAACATCAAATCAAGCAGGTAGTCATTTGTCACAAGTTTCCCTAATGAATAGTTTTTTAGTTATATAAACCCTTATACAGTAGAGTTGAAAAATCTTAGGCCACCATGTCTCCACTGGATTTGTTGCTTTTGCAATTGCTTGTGACCATATATAAGTATTTCTCAATGTCTTTATTTAAATTAGTAAGAAAAACATTATGGACTAAGATGCATATTTAAGCTTCTTATATATATATGTATGTGTATATATATATATATATATATATATATATATATATATATATATATATATATATATATATATATATATATATATTACATTTTATATTGAATTTACTTAAAGCAAAGTCATTTGATCTTGAACACAATTTACTTGAAAACTTTCCCTATTTTGGTGACCAAGTCTCAAATCTGTTTATAACTTAACCCTTGTGCCTTGTTCCAATTCACTACACTTTTGTGTTGTTAGCGGCCAAAAAAGGCCACTAAATTAAACGGCTGTAAAAATGTATCAGATTAATATTTTTGTCATTTTTTTTTGCATAAATCTGTTAATCAACCTCAGTACTAATCAAAACTACCAAATGTTTCCACAAATGTCATGATTTTAACTCTTTAATTGCCAAGCTCATAAGTGATGCCACTGATTTGGAAAAAAAACACAAAATCACTGATTTTCAATATAAAAAGTGATTGTGGGCTGGATTTTTTCCACCCTTTTCACAGTCTTGGGCATGCCAAAGATTGGTAAAAACATTGGCTTTAATGCATTTTTAGTTTTTGTGCAGCATCAGATTAAATTTTTTTCTCCCTCATTTATTGTTTGTGGCAACCCAGTCTCACCCCATGGCGTCAATATTTGACGACACTTGACCATGCGTCAATATGTTGACGCGGAGGGTATACCTTTCGCGTCACTTTTTGACGAACTGGGGACTTCAATGCTATCAGGTACGCGAAATTCTCTTTCCTATTTTCTTACCATTTTCTACCATTTTCGCGTCGGTTTAGGGTTAGATTTACATAATGACATCCCTACCCAAACCTATCCCTAACCCCAATGTCAGGCGACAACTGTTTAATTTCGCGTACCTAATAGTATTGAAGTCCCCAGTTCGTCAAAAAGTGACGCGAAAGGTATACCCTCCGCGTCAACATATTGACGCATGGTCAAGTGTCGTCAAATATTGACGCCATGGGTGTGAGACTGTGTTATTTGTGGCCATTTTTTCCCCATTGACTTCCATTATAACAAAATGTTTTGATTGCAGAGCCATGACACCTTATTACCATGCATTCTTGATTCTTTGTGGCTTTTCCTTTTGCAAACAGGTAAAATTTGTCATTTTTACTGTTGATCACAAAGTGGCACCATTAACCCTTTAGTAGCCTGTGCAAAAAAACAGAGCTTAATTTCTGGTTTGTACAGTACATCACTTTTTATATTGAAAATCGTTCATTTTGTGTGTTTTTTCCCCCCAAATCAGTGACACCAATTATATACTTGGCAATAAAAGAGTTAAAATCATGGAATTTTTGCAAACATTTGGTAGTTTTGATTAACAGATTTATGCAAAAAAAAAAAAATGAATTTTTTTTTACAGCCGTTTAATTTAGTGGCCATTTTTGTTAAGTTTTTGAAAAATTTCAAAGCATTTTCTTAAAATATGTGTAAATATAAGATTTGACACCAAAAATCATTCAATTTGCTGAAACACAGAGAAAGTTGTGGGACAATTAAGACAAAAAATATCAAAAATGGCAAAAAATGGCCCCAAAAACACATAAGGGTTAAGATTCTCAAACTCTATCTCTCTTATTTATCACAGGTTGAAAGCATGGAAAACGTCTCAGAATGGATGGAGGAGAGCAACATCTCGCTTGACTCGGACTTTGAGCTTTGTGCCACATCCCGGAGCTCTGCTTCACGAGTTACCCTCTACGTCTTTATCATTGCTGGGATTATCTGCACCATTGTAGGCAACTTCCTGGTGGTGCTTTCCATTGCTTACTTCAAACAGCTGCAGTCTCCAACGTACTCATTTGTCATGTCTCTGGCGGTCGCTGACTTTCTTGTGGGGTTGGTTGTTATGCCCTACAGCATGGTAAGGACCGTGGAAGGCTGCTGGTATTTTGGCCCCACCTTCTGCCACCTTCACTCCAGCTTGGACGTGATGCTGTGCACGGCCTCCATCTTTCACCTGAGCTGCATCGCCTTTGACCGCTATTATGCCGTCTGCAACCCTCTGATATACTCCTGTAAGATGTCCCGCAAACGCGTGGCTCTTCTTATCGTGGTGTGCTGGGCCGTTCCTTTTCTGATCTCCTTTGGTCCTATTTTTCTGGGGCTGCACAAGCTTGGCGTAGACATTCCTTTGCCGGAGAACGTGTGTATCTTCTTGGTAAACCGCGTCTATGCTGTCATGGCATCTTTGGTTGCTTTCTACCTGCCTATGGCAACTATGCTGGTGGCCTACTGGAAGATCTTCAAAGCGGCAAAGCGACAGGCTATGCAGATAAACGCCATGGAGGCGCAGATGGCCACAGGCGTTGGCAAGGACTCCAGTAAGAAGCAGAGACATCGTAACTCCATAAGGAGAGAAAGGAAGGCGGCCAAAACTCTGGGCATCATCATGGGGGTATTTCTTCTCTTTTGGCTACCATTCTTTACTGTTAATATAGTTGACCCTTTCATTGAGTATGGGACTGCTGCCGTCATATGGGATGTGTTCCTGTGGTTGGGGTACGTCAACTCCTCACTAAACCCTTTCCTGTACGGTTTCTTCAACCGTTCTTTCCGAAGGGCTTTTTTCATGATCATGGGCTGCAGAATATGTCTGCACGGCTCAGCCCAAGGTATGGACCTCTCTCACTCGAAAAGAGATGCCAACGAGCGCACAGAGAACCAGTAGCTGAGGTTTACTTGTATATACAATGCATATACAAAAATGTAGGTTTTTATTTTTGTATAAACTCTCCAAAAGTTGTTTCTGTGTTTATATGTTGTTTGCTGATAACCTGTGAGGTTGCAACAAATGAAATGTTGTTTATTCTGAGATAATACAGTAACCCCCAGAGGAAACTTTAAGGTGACAACATGATAAATGATAAACCGCATGCAACTTCGATGGTGGATCGTACTTGTATGAATATGTTTGTTTTCGTCCAAATATATGTTTACTCTATGAATAAAATTGGCTGTCTGGTCTGGATTTATTTTTTGTCAAAGATTTGGTGCTCTGCAGCAGTTTATCCTCCAATCTCTTGCACAATCCATTGTCAACCCTGCTGAAAGGTTCATTCACAGTAACAGATAAAAATTATGTACTGTTTATAATAAATAGCACTCTGTATATAGAAGTACAAGCTGTTACGGGTGAATCATGAAATTATTGTTTTAACACATTTTGTCCTGTGCAAAAACATTTCTGGTATTTTAACAAAATAAGGCCACGTGTGATGAAAAACACAATAAGGAACAACCAAGGAACAGAAAGTTTTTTATATATTTCAAGCTTTTAAAGTGACATAGCCAGTACAGTACATGCGGTGTCTATCAACAGACACACACTAAAGGCATGTGACACATCCTCCCTTGTCACAGATTAGCAGCCTTGACCTGCTAAAAATCACGGTCATAGCTGATATATGTTTGAGATTAAATGATGATGGAAATGAAATCTTGGACGTGGTAGTCTTTTCTTGATATTTTAATAGTTACGAAACAAGTAGAAAAAGGCTCGACTGAGAATTGGCACCAGACGGTCTGCCTGCGGTCATGAGGTAAGCAAAGGGTGATTGTTCAGTCAAAAATTGTTTACAGTGTCACTTACTGCAGTCCACTTCATTGTGAATGATATGACTGTAGATGGTATGGTATGTGAGAATTTAGTTCAAAACAAAAGCATCCCTTAAGAAAACCATGAACAACTGTTTGGGCATTTTAATGCAAGGCCTACGAAGTCCACAGTAAACAGGGGAGGACAAGTTTTTAAAATGCTTCGCTCTTCAGCACATTCTTAAATGGAAAAGGAAATAACTTGTTCGTTATTTTTTTTATCAATGCGGGGCTTTAAAAATGATTTACACACAAGTTATCCTCACAAGCCCCACATTTCTGTCACTACACGTCTGTCACTTTGGCATTCAAACATAATGTGAAATTATTCAGAGCTGTTTTCCCAGAATCATGTCTTAGGAGAGCTTGTCTTGCTAGTTTTGCTTGTTCATGTACAAGTCGTGTTGCTGTCAAGTGTATGGTAGAAATTTAAAATTGGTTTTAGGAGTGAACTGTACTGGTCGTCTGTTTTTTGTCATTTAAGGAATAGTACATTCACTCACACTCATGTTCTTCTAAATCTCGAACCACTTTTGTCATTAATGAAACAAGTGAAGCATGTGATATTTGGTGCGAAGAACAGACAAACATTGAAGTTGTTAAATATAACCATTGAAGTGTGATATGATATTTGACTTGTATGATTGTGAATGAATCATTTCAATCATTTGGTTGCCCTAGTATAGAAAAACAGCATTTCAGTTTTCAGTGGTTAACTACTCATAAACTATTATGAAAATATTATCAGGTAAATTTTGGTCCGTACGACATAAAATTATCATTGGGGTGGTTTTCCGGACAGGGCTTATCCAAAAATGCAGGTTTGAGCTGCCTTCGTTTAAAAACATCTTCCACTGACATACCTTAACATATATAAGTGCCATTGTTTTACCTCAAGATCTACACCAGTAATGTTTTTATAAGTTATGTTTTACATTTCCTAATATAACTAAGGCCTAGTCCTGGCTTAACCTAAACCCTGTCCGGGGATCCACCCCCTTTATGACTTCAAAAGTATTTAAAAACATCAGATGAGCTATACTGTATAGACATTTAGGATTCTTTAAACAATACTTTAATGGTGGTTTTGCATGAATTTTAAGTTTGGGCTTAACTAATCCTGTAATAGGTAGGTAACACCATCAAATTTGCTTGTCCCCATAGCCTAGCGGAAAACTGAATTACTTTGTAAATGAATAGAGTTTTCAATTATACCTACACTTAAAAAAAATGTAAAATTCCAGCAGCTGAAGTGCCGGAAAAGTACAGTAAAATAATGGGCACAATAAATTACAGAATTTTTTTTTCCCCGTAAGTAACAGACAAAATTTTTCTCCTAAAATTCCTATAGTTTTTCAGACAATAACAGTAAAATGCAGAGCTATAACAATAAAGTGGATATCATATATTATAAATATTTATTTTGACAGGCTCACAAAACAATACTTTGCATTTGGTGCTTTGCTCCAGGAGTTTGTTGCATGAAATGATTCATTGATTTATGAATGTATGAGATCAAGATTCTGCATGCTCTTGTTCAGGTTTATTCTGCTTAATAGTTGACACTGAAAGACATGATCACATCAGCATTACAAAGAAACCCAAATCTTTTTCAACAACACAAATTGAGTTGTAGTCCAGGAGCGAGGAACTGTTGGTCCTTTTGTGAATGACTGAAATGTCATTACTTTAGTGCTCAATGGAGATTCATAAATAGCACACAGTATTTAATTCCACTTTTATAAAAAATCCGAAAATTATTTCTAACCCCAATGTCAACCAAGTTCAGTCACAAAGAAATTAAGTTTTTTTTAGGAAAACATTCCAGGATTTTTCTCCATATTAAATGGACCTCAACAGTTTACAGTTTCTGTGCAGCTTTAAAGGCCTCTAAACAATCCCAACCAAGGCATAAGGGATTTATCTAGCAAAACGTTTTTCGCAAAAAAAAAAGGACTTTTTAACCACACTTTCTCTCTTGCACTAGTTGAGTGATGCGCCAGTGTGACCTTACGCATTATGTAATCACTTCGAAAGGTCAATCCTGCTCCAGTGTTTACAAGTGTGGAGAAAGAGGACCATTCCTAAGGCATGATCAATATACACTAGTCAACATTTGAAGTGGATCAAAACCTTTCCTAAAAGTTGTCTTAAAACCAATACCCAGTACCCGTTCTTGTCTTAGGACAAGTTTGATGAATGTTTTTGATCCACTTCAAATGTTGACTACTATAGTTTAATCCAGTGGTAAACATACCAAAACACATCAATAATTCTCGCAATATGCAAACTTTAGACGTAATGTGCTTTGTTTTAAAATGATTACAGGTCAATTGGTCTGTGCAGCGCTGCATGAAGTTAAGAGCAAGGGGGCCCCCTAGTGGTTCTGGGCTCAGTGCAGCTTGCGTACCCTGCGTATAGGGAGGATCGGCTCTGGTATGTTGTATGTGAAATGATACTAATTTATGTCTTTGTGTCAGTTTATTGTTGAAAATGGTCCACAAGTGTGCGTTTCACATATGTAATGCGTGACCTTTCGACTTGATTAAGTAATACGTAAGGTCATGCTGGCATGTCACACAGCTAGTGCAAGACGAGAAGGTGCGGTTAAAAAGTCCATATTTTTATATTGTTTTGGCAAAAATGACGATCGTTTCTGACGATTGAAACTTCAATTTTAAACTGCATTGAAACTGTAAACCATTGAGGACCACTAAAGTCCCCTATATGGAAAAAATCTTGAAATGGTTTCCTCAAAAACATTTTTTTACTAAAGAAAGAATTGAATGACATGGGGGTGAGTAAATTATTGGGATTTTTTATGAAAGTAGTAATGATAGTAATCCTTTAACCACCCTTTAAAACATCTATTACAAATTGTGCCTCACATTTAAGTTATGTATCCCCAAATCAATTATAAATCATCTGAATCATTTAAAAGTGAGTTTCACTATGTAAATCACAGTGAATCATTTTGTCAATAGTAATTAGTGTGATGGATTCAACAGTCTGTATAGAGTACGTCACAGTTAAATGCGTTTCCGTTCCTACTTAACGGTCAACACACGATTCTTTGCAAAAACAGTTCAAACATTTAACTTAAATGTTGCCTTGCTGGTTATCATGACATTCGGACAACACAGTTTACACAAACCCGACAATCATGAGTCTATTTTCTTTGCCATAAGATGGCACATCTGGTCCAGTGCAGTTACGTTTTTTCCTTATTTTGGCATTCAGTGTACTTTTTACACCCAGAAAGTAACATTCTTAAATTATCCACGTGAAATACATTTATCTCCATGAACACATTGTCATTTCAGCTCAGATTTGCTTAGAATGTACATTTGTGAGCAAAAATGATATGTTAAAAAATTAATCATATCCTAAATATTTCAATGCATGTCAATGTCTAGGAGAACACATACAGCGATCTCTCTCTTTGTTTAGATGTCTGTTTCCTTCAGGCCGTAGCACTCCGTGAGGTCATAAATTTGGTAGCCGCTCTGTTCGGCGCAGTCGGTATAGATCCCCATCGAGACCGTGTCGATCTCCGTACGGCTCAAAGCGGGCGTGCCGCTCTTCCCCGTCCCGTTCTTGATCTTATTGGAAAGGTTGTTCATTTTCTCCTTCAGCTGGAAGGAGGACTTCTGTAACGGTGGAAAGAAGCTCCAGCCTTTCAGGCTAAGAGGCCGGCTCTTGGTCTGGCAGGAATAGATAGAGTTTTCGCATTGCTCGTGGAAGGGAAATCCAGAGCAAAAGTCCCGGTGGGGGTCTCCTCTCATGGCCGTCCTCCAGCGTTGGTCGTAGAAACGGCGCAGGATCCGATGGCGACGCTGGCACTGACAGCGCAGTAGCCGCGTAAAGGCGCGCTGGAACTCCTTGCTGGAGCAGGGGTAAATTACTGGGTTAATGCAGCTGTTGAAGTACCCCAGCCAAAAGATTACTTTGAACACCATCTTTGAGGGCTTCAGAGCTGGGAAGAAGGAGCCTGAGAAGGTGAAGAAAGAGAGAGGACAAACATTTAGTCGTCAGCTCAAGTGAGATTTACATGGGAAATAACACCGGGGTCCAAGTACATTTAGCCCAAAGCTACAATTCCCAAAAAGTATAAGTGGTTTAAACCTAATTATACCCAGTAGACAGATTATATACTTCACATATTGTTTTTGTCCTTCGGCCCGCTGTAGAAGAGGAATGCATTTTTAAATAGTCTTCTAAATGATTTCTCAATGAGGTCTGATGTTTTTTGCCAGCAGGAACTGAGGAATAGGAGAAACGCCAATATGCCATACACCATGTCTGCTCCAAACCAAACACAAACTATTGTTTTTAATGGACGGACCACATGAGCACATTAGTCACTTAATGTCACATTTTTTTAAAAGTACAACATGCCTGAAGGATTTAAAGATATTTAAAGAAAATGACAAATTAGGAAAGTTCTTAAAATGTACAGATCGACTTATGACACTGCAAAATCCAGGCTAAAGTCTCATGAACTAAATTAGGAGCATCATAGTTCAAATTCACTGATAATTCCAATGTTTACTCGGTCAGTATTTAAGAGTATCACAAAAAATTACTTTAGCTGACTTTTTACAGACTGGCTCACATTTGTATCAACTCTTCCCGCCTACTTCCTAACACGCCTACTACCTAAATCTAGCATCTGGCCTGTGTCTCCTTCCTGCATTCACTGTATTGAATTGCATTATCTCACATAACAGTTGTCATCACATACTGTCCAATCCACCCCTTTTTCTGTGTCACTAGAGGTCAGAGTGCCCCCCTGTCAGTAGAGAGGTATAAAAATAGATAGACTGGGAGTAGTACAGTCTTGATGAACAAAGAGATATGCTGTTCTGCCTCTTGGGTAGAGGTCATCAATTTGTTGTAATTCTGACTTGGAGATGAAAGCCTGGCCGGATGTTTCTAGATTGAGCACGTGATTACTGTTAACAGGCCCAAACATGACTTTTATCACACTTTTTGGAGGGGAAATCAGTGGGTTTTTGTGTTATATAATGTAATACGGAATTAAACTTGAAGTCAGCTTGAAATTACAATTACTTATCTTGACTAGTGAGGAGTTGCTTCTTTAGAATAATGTTAAAATAATTTAAGCTAATTCAACTTAATTTTTATAATTTATAGCAACTCTAGTCAAGAAAGTGGAAATTAATTGTAAACTTTAATTAAACCAAGTGCAGGAATTTTATTCAACACAAATAATTCAATACTGTTCTGTCTATGTACTAGAAATGAATATTGTTTATATATCTGTCTTTATTAGACAGATATGCACAGATTCATCCATCCATGATCCTTCATCTAGCTATCTATTATGCATATATATATATAGATAGATAGATAGATAGATAGATAGATAGATAGATAGATAGATAGATAGATAGATAGATAGATAGATAGATAGATGTTTAAAGGCTGCAAAATTAACTCATTCCCTGCCAGCATTTTTTAAGTTGCCCACCAACATTCACAAAAATGCCTTCCAGGAAAATTGTCTTTTATAAATAAATAAACATACAATATATTTCAAATGAAATAACAGATCCCCTGCTTTTGAACAAACACAAATTTGTTTTTACAAATAAATGTTTTTTTTTTTTTTGTTAGAGATCAGATTAAGATAAAAACATACACAGAGTTTACAATGTTGTTGAATTAGTTGATGCTTCAGTTTTTTCTAATTTGGGTAAAAGCGCCACCTAGTGGATAATAGTGGAATTATAGATTACCATAAAAACTGGCAAGGGAAGCGTCATTAGCAGGAAAGAAACATAAGAGGAAGAATAAACCAATAAGCCCCAAGAAACCGTGGGTTACCAATGCATTTTATACCAGCTAAGGGACGTTGTTAGGCATGACGCGAAGCGGATTTTATCACAACTTAGAACGCGTTTTAACCAATCAGAATGAAGGACCAGAACTGCCCGTTTTATAAATGTACTTTTATGCCTCCAAAAGATTATTTGTCTAGTATCTTAACAAAAACACATTTAAAGGGGACATTTTTAAGATGTCATATAAATCTTTGGTATCTCCAGAGTACATATGTGAAGTTCCAGCTCAAAATACCATATAGATAATTTATTATAGCATTTTAAAATTGCCACTTTGTAGGTGTGAACAAAAACTGTACTAAATGGCAATGCCGTGGTTGGATAGTGCAGATTAAGGGGCAGTATTATCCTCTTTTGACATCACAAGGGGAGCCAAATTTTAATGACGTATTTCTTTCACATCCTTGCAGAGAATTGTTTACCAACACTAAGTTAGTGGATTGATCTTTTTCACATTTTCTGAGGGCGCACTCACATTATCCAAACCAAGCCCCAGCGTGATTGTTAACCCTCCCTACTCCTCCAGAAGCACGCACTCGCACTGTACTTTTATCGATGCGAGGCTGGGAACGCTTTCGTCATTAGGATGCGATTGTTTTGAAAAACCAGTAAGTAAAGCGTTCTCTTAACACTGAAACCCATCGTAATGTTAAGTCTGTGTTTTTTATTCGGAGTCGTTTGGTGCGCGATGACAGACAGTCCTCTCACGTCATCAAACCGCCCCAGGTGCGGTACAGAGTGGTCACACTAGTCAAACGAACCAGGCTTTGTGGGTCAAACGTGCCCAAGCGAGGTTTGGTTTGGATAATGTAAGTGCACCCTAAGTTGATCAAAGCACAGGGAACCTAATTATAGCACTTAAACTTGGAAAAAGTCAGATTTACATTATATGTCCCCTTGAACCTTTACAATTTTCCAGAACATCTTTTGACAGAAAAGACACAGATTTCTTGACCCAAATAGCTGTGTTACAATTAACCATGCATTAATCTAAGCCCCGCTCCCACCTATTTGTTTAGATATTCTTGACAATTTCACAAAGCTTGGAAAGCCAATACCAAAAACATTGTGATATTTAATGTCTTTTCCTGGAGATTTAATCTCTTTACCAAAAACGTTTGGATATGATTTTTGATAGTAAGGTTAAACATGAGAAAATGGTAAAAAGAGCTACAGGTAAAAGTAAGATACCTATATTGGTAGCTGAAAGCAGAATCAAATTAATAAACATTTAATAAACAAACATGTATGTGACGCTGTACTCTGTGAATTCTGTGAATGGTAGTCAATCTAATTCACTGTGAATCAGTAGCGTCCCTTTTGCTTCAAATAATACAAGCTGTTGGTTACCTTTTGTTAACAGATGAGACTGTTGAAAGTGTGAAAGTGGCAGACTTTAACTTCTAGCAATGCATTGGCCTGACCATGACACTTGTGCTATAGGATTGTGTCTAAATATTTGGCAGGCAGCCATATTGAAGCTGTCTCGTCTCATGCTGGTTACTTAAGATGTATTTTAGAGCTTGTCGAGGTGCATTCTGTGTCAGTCTGACGTGAAATGCATTAGTGGCTGACATAACTGCTTGTGTCAGAGAGGTGAGAGAAAATCTTGACAGATCAGCAGCTACTATAACATGTTCAGCATTATATAGTGCTGTAAAGTGAAGAACAGTACTTGGTAATAAAAATCAATAATAAACGTAAATAATAGATAATGGAGGTACTACATAAATAAATAAATACAAAAAATTTTGTGAAATTAGGTGTGCAAAGCTTGACGCTCAAGGTTTTTACATGAGGTGTAAGCTGATTCAGTATCACATTTGTAGAGAATGTCAAATTATTTTAACAACAAAAGTAAATAAATTTTTTTATTTTCACACTCTGTTGCTTAATTTGAGGAGCTCAGATGAATAAATGCCATCTCTGTTAAAAATTAGATAATGATATTAACCGAACACTCACAGCAGGTGTTCATCAACTACTCTCGATTCAAATATGTTAGCCTCAGGTCATTCATAAATACCACTTAGTTGGCAGAATCTGTTAAATGTCTCAATGGTTTTTCAGCAAAGTCCTCTACGTGCATGAAAGAATAATGTTTTTTTTTTAGCATAAACCAAGCAAACACATTGTATACTACCAAAATAACGTTGTTTTTAGCTATGAAATAGAAACTCTTTAAACGGTTTTGCTGCAAAAAGACAGTCAAATTGGTTAACAGTATTGTTATAAACGACAAAGTCTACAGACAAATAAAAAAAAACCGTGGCTGGCATGATTTGTGATGTCTTCATGTTAAATTAGACTTGATTTTTAGATATTACGACATCAGTAGGCTATAGGTGCATAATATTTGGTTCCAGCAGTCAAATGTTCCTTTGTATGTAATACAACAATAACATATTTAACCCTGACAGAGACCTTGATAAAGATTTTTCGACCAAGGCCCAAGGCCGAGAAACACTCATTAAGAACTTAAACAGTGATAGCATATGACTATTAACAATAGCATATGGTTATTTCAAAATAATGAAAAAGCAAAATCCTGTGGGTTTTAATAAAAAGCTCAAATGATTTTCGATCAAATAATTATATGTAAATGCAAACAAACAAATACCTTTATGGTTGGCTGCATTTTGTTCACAGACCTTAGACATACCCTCTAGATATTGCATAATGCTCAAAATTAATAAATGTCAAATAAAAATAATAATAAATCAACAAACCTGGCAATGCTCTTAACTGTCAGGGAATATGTCTATGTAATATTATTAAAGTATTGAGTATTGCTTCAGAAGGGCAGGGATGTCTGGTTCTGTTTGTGTCACAAGAAATGAGACCATCGCTATCCAGATCCACATGGCATAAAGAAAACATTCCCTTGATACATCACAACAATAACAGCGTAGACATAGCTGCCAAAAATCTGAGCATCGCTAAGACTGGACATATTTGTCCTTCTACAGACTTGCACCGCAGTATCAGATAGCACAATTTAAATCTCAAAATTGCAGTTTTCCTACCCCTTTAAAGCTTATTTTAATACCAAAGAATATCTTTAGTAGAGACTCCAGAATCACTTCATACTAAAGCAAGCTCATACTTTATTTCTAAAGTGGAGGCTCGCAGTTTTTAAGTATGTGTGGATCTGAGCCACGTCACATCCCTGCTCCGTCCTGGTGGCTTTGCCGTGCTCTGAGGTTCTGGAAAACGAAAGCGCTCTCTTTAGCTGGTTAATAGCCGTGATTAAGTCAGTGGAGCGTTGGGCATAAGGACCTGAGTGAACCCCCCCCCCCAATTTCCCTGGATGAACAGTCAGGCCTCCCCTCCCCAAAGCCTTAAATTTTGGGAGCAAAACGAAGAGTTGATCCCAGAATTTCACCAGCACCACATGCAGAATGCCAAGAGATGTTATCAAGCCCTGCTGCCCTCCTATTTTCCCAACAGTAACTGCGAGTGGAACGTCAGGAGGAACAGGCAAAAACTTGTGGTTATAGTGTTGGAAAACTGTGGAGAAGGATGAAGTGGTGAGGATGGGGGCGCAGGGAGGATTGGTTAATTCATTGCGGTCAATGTAGCCTACACCACCAAATACTGCTCTGTTTAATACCAGACATTAGCAATGAGAGTAATTTTTAAAGAAATTGTACATAAAATAAAAATCATAATGTTAATTTAGTTTTTTTATACTTGCTATTTTATCTGCCCAGACAATTATGTCATAAGTACTAAAATCTTATCTTTTATTTCCTTTACTTGCACACCTTTTGTGACATCATCTTTGCTAATAGCTGGTAACTTAATGGCTTTGCTCTCATTGGTGGTCATTGACCCTACTCATATTCTGTATGGAACCCATTACCAATACCAATTATTCCTCTCCGTCTTATGGATTTTCCATTTCTCATTGTCTCTGTGTAGGAATTAGTTTTAAGTTTGCATTCTTTATAATACATGAAGTGCTAATGCATGTTTTTCCAGGAATTTTTGTATTTTACAGAACAACTTTAACCTTTACTGCTTTTTGTTACAACATGGGTAATATAACTAAATGAGCCACAACTGGTTCTTAGCCACTTAAAGATGTGATAAAAGACGGGTGAGGAAGATTAGTAGATGTACTGTTAAAGAAAATTCATTGTACCGCATAGTACATTACAAAATGCTATGACAAATAAACCAAGTAAACAAAGTATGAATTTGCATGCCATCGCCTTTAATAAGAAAAAGGGGGATAAATGCTCTGCTTTTTCTCTGCTATTATTATAGCTTTGTTTTGACAACATACTTTAAGTCAGCACGGTTCTGTGTGGTTACATCATGAAGGCAACTTTCAATATATAATTATTGACGCAATAGCTCTTTCTGGAGCTCATGCTTGTGGCATTTTAAACAAGAGCTCCTTTCTTATGTTAGAAAGGCTTTACTTATTGCATTTTAAATTGGTGTCCTTAATAATTTGGGGTGCAGTATTATGAAGAAGCATGCCACTTTAGGATTCCTAATATAGTATAAAATATATTTAGCATGAATGCTGCATAGTCAGTGGCATGTTTGCCAAATATCTTAATTGTAAATATCTGATTCCTTTATACAAGCTATGCACAATTCTTCCTACAGAATTAACCTGCTAGAATTAAAGTAGTTAAAACTTACGTAACCGTATATCACAGTTGAAACTCATGTAACTTACCTTATAGTTATAACACATTTAGCTTTATCCTGGCTACAGAATAACACATTATGCACATACATTTGAATTATGCATTAATTTTGGGCAACAAATAACACTATAACCTGTACATAATTTGATCTATTTTCAAAATAATTAGATGTCTATTTTAATATTATTTAATGTTTATGCAATTGGAAGATATGAATAAACAAATAAACAAACAGGGATTTCATAAAATGTTATAAAATAATTTTCATAATTTTAAAGTCCTAAAGAATTTCACTGGAACAAAAAACAAAAAAAAAGGTATTTTAGAAAATATCACCTCCTGATATGATCAAATGCTCCTTAACCAATCATTTAAAAAATATCTATATATTTTTTTAGGATTTAGGTCCCCTGCGTTCCTTTACATGTCTATCAGATGTAAATTGCAATTGAGGGTTCAGTTCAAGAGTAGCCTACAATATCACATAAAAAACTGAATCGTTCACTTGTTTGATTTCTCTAAAATTGACTCCAAATTGTGATAGAAATACCAGTATAAATTATTTTAGATATTTTGACCTGAGTCGTTACTCTATAAACAGTAATACTGGCGATGAGTGGAAACATGGAAACATGTGAATAACTCGTACGTACCCAAAGGCAAAACGAAGAAAAAAGGTAGCCAACAAAGAATGAACATCCCCACGACGATGGCGAGGGTTTTAGCAGCCTTCTTCTCCCTGGAGAACTTCATGAGTCTGACAGACAGTGAACTTCTGAACGGATGGCTTTTGCTTTTCGAGCTGGTGCTCGCGTCCTCCGGCGCGCTCCGGCAATGTATCCGCAGCACCACCTCCACTGATTTGTCCCTCTCGCGTTTTACACCCGCTTCCAAACTTTTAGTAGTCCTGCGGGCCACGATATACACCCTAATGTACATAACTAAAATCACCATGAGCGGAAGGTAGAAGGAGAATAACGAGGAGAAGAGCGCGTAACCCGGTTCCTCCGTGATGCTGCAGATGCTGTCGTCCAAAGGTGGAGGCTCCTTCCAGCCCAACAAGGGTCCGATTGAAATAACCATCGAAGAAACCCAGAGCAGCACCAGTATGACACCAGCTTTCCGTTCGGTCATGATGGTGGGGTATTTTAGGCAATATTTCACCCCAATGTACCTGTCTATGGATATAATGCACAAACTTAATATAGACGCCGTGCAGCAGAGGACATCCACCGCTGCCCAGATGTTGCAAAAGATGCGCCCGAACACCCAGCATCCCAAAACCTCCAGAGACGCGGAGAAAGGCAGAACTATGATGCTCAGCAGCAGGTCCGCTATGGCCAGGTTCACGATGAAGAAGTTTGTGACCGTCTGCAAATGTTTGTTGCACAGCACCGAAAGGATCACCAAAATGTTTCCAACGATCGCCGCTATAATGAAAGCGGCCAGGAAGATTCCAACACCGATGACTTGCGCGTCCAGGGTGATGCCCACACAGGTGTTGCTGATGTTGGATAAAGACAAGTTAAGCGCCTCGTCCGAAGTGAATTCATCATTGCTTTCGTTCAGCAGGTTAGAAAATGTCATTTTGAAACTCCATAAATGCTTTCTATTTGTTGTTTCCGACGGTGATGCTTGAAGTCTTCACGTTAGGTCACTTTTGAAACCATTCTTACATCCTTGTTCTGGCACGTTGTTCCAATTGATGTTGATTTTATCAAATTCACCCTGTTGTGTTCATTAACATCAAAGCCAAATGAACTGCCTGCTGCGTACCACACATCTGTATGGCAGTAAAATGTTAAGGATTTTTCTGCACATGTTCACAGCTACAAGCTAGATATTAGTTTTAAACAATTGAGGTAGAATAAAATAGTAAGCAACGTTGCTCCAAAGTCTAAAAACACTTTGTGTTTGTTATGAACAGGCTGCTACTGGTGGCATCTTCGGCGACCACTCCAAACTGGATAACAGGAGCTCAGTTTGGACCCCAGCGCTCCAGGTCTCCTCCTCCAGATCTGAGAAACTTGGTGACGCACAGTTGCTGCAGTTCTTCATCTGACCACAAGAGGACTCTGTATTATTGTTGCACTATTATGTTGGCACACTTGGGATCACGTAATTTTGGGGCAGTACAGATGTAAAATACAACCTGTGATGAGAGCTACAAACCTTTTCTGTGACATTTTTATAAGTGTGTACGTTTCATTTTCGGTTAGTATGTCTGGTGAATGTTAATCATGCAGACTGTTGGCAAAACTACATTTTGGCAGAGACAGCGTGAGTGGAAAAAACCTTAAGAGAGGTCGGAATTGATGTTATTACTACCGACACTGTGCAGCTGCCACCCAAGGGCCCAGACACATAGTAAAAGCTGAGTGAGGGATAACTGAGGAGCCACCAGGCGCCCTTCATGGGGAGTTTGAAGGAAAAAAACATCACAGCTGTATGTCAAGGACACAGTTAAGGACTGTTTGAATTTTTTATTTTGTTTTCCAGGTTGTAAGCTGGTCATCGTTGAGGGAATCAGAGGTGACTTTGTGAATGAAATACCTCAGGTGTTTTTTTAATGATTTTTAAGTCAAAGCTGTCACGGGACCATCATATTACGGGCAGATAATCTTCTGAAAGTCTACACTTGCTACAAAAGGCTCTTTACAGCGATGCTTAAAAAGTTTGGTTCCTCAAAAAACAATTAAGTCCTTAAAATAATAATTCCTGTCTTACCTGGCTTCGTAGTAGATTATTCTTTTTTTTAATTAAATTTTTTTCAGATGTTTAAGGGGCCATATAGCTAGTTTTAAAATGGTAAGTTAAAGAATCACTACACATTTGCAGCCTAACTTATTCAGAAACATGATCTTTTAAGGAGGAATCTGATAAAACTTTTCCAACTTCCTTTCCTAATCCCAGGCAAAGCAGCTTAGTTCCACACTCTTAAAATAAAGGTGTGGCAGTACCATAGAAGAACCATTATTGGTTCTCTAAAGAACTCATATTATGTCAATTTTTACAAGATGTAATATACACTCACCTAAAGGATTATTAGGAACACCTGTTCAATTTCTCATTAATGCAATGGTGTAATGGTTTGGGGATGTTTTCTTGGCACACTTTAGGCCCCTTAGTGCCAATTGGGCATCCTTTAAATGCCACGGCCTACCTGAGCATTGTTTCTGACCATGTCCATGCCTTTATGACCACCACGTACCCATCCTCTGATGGCTACTTCCAGCAGGATAATGCACCATGCTCTTAAACCTAGAATCATTTCAAATAGGTTTCTTGAACATGACAATGAGTTCACTGTACTAAAATGGCCCCCACAGTCACTGGATCTCAACCCAATAGAGCATCTATGGGATGTGGTGGAACGGGAGCTTCATGGCTGGATGTGCATCCCACATTTCTCCATCAACTGCAAGACGCTATCCTATCAATATGGGCCAACATTTCTAAAGAATGCTTTCAGCATCTTGTTGAATCAATGCCACGTAGAATTAAGACAGTTCTGAAGGCGAGAGGGGGGTCAAACACAGTATAAGTGTGGTGTTCCTTATAATCCTTTAGGTGTGTCTAGAATGTGTCTGTCAGCTCAAATTATCCCACAGAGCATATGTTATGGTATGTCCAAAATGCCACTTTTTTAGTTTTAATGCATGTACCTTTAAATGCAAATGAGCTCCAGCTCCTCACTCCCTTACTGTACCAACAGACAGTGATCACTTCTGGTTAAAAAATAGATCTGATTCCTGTGAATATTGCCTGAGACAATGGTATCTTTATCTGCATTAGCCCTACAAATGCATTTAGAAAAGCTGTTGGGTTAAATTAAGCAGTCAGTAAGTGTCCGGCGAGGTTTTGTTTGTGTGATGTCACATTAACAAGAAAATCAAAACAACATGTCTAATAAGACTGCTTTGGTTTAATGGGGATTAAAAAATAGGAAGAGGGAGGGTTTTTTTCATTGTACTGTAGTGTTGTTGTGGTCACACAAACATTTATGTACAAACACCTTGTAAAAGTGGATTTTGCATAATACATGCCATATAAGTCTAAGGTTCTTAAAAGAACCACTTCTTTGATAGGTTTCAGTCTGTCGGGGAACCTTTAATAAAGAACCATATACTGTACAGCTCGACAAAGAAAGCTTTATTTTTAAGAGTGCAGGTAATAAAAAATTTCAACATACAGTAAACAGCAAATCTGAATAATTGAAATCGGACATTCTGTTCTGCCAAATTCTCCTTGCTTAATGCACATGATCTGAACAGGGCAAATCACAAACACATCCACAAATAAACCAACTGCCCATCTTCTGAATGATGCAGATTGCCTAAGCACTGCTTTGATAATCTGCACACCCATATGGCCACCAGTTATCCATTTTCAAATTGCACTCCAGTGGCCTGCACAGCACTTGGATTTGTGGAAACGAATGGGATGTTTTAATTATGAATACGCAGCCAGAGAGTTGTCAGGAACTGATGGACAAAACTCACTAGGCAATGTTTCCACTACTCTTTTGAACCCATTCCAAAGGAAATAAATGCTTGTGGTGCACATTTGTTGTTATGGTGTATATTTTTATCTACTAAAGTGGCCATTAAGTATTTATGAAACACAGAAAATCAGCGAGATTGAGAAATAAATGAATCATACGTCTGGTCGAATTGTGTCAAAATTAAAAGGGTTATGTTGCTCAATAGTCGAGGTCACCCACCTTTCTATACAAACAACAATTTCCACAAAAGAAAATCTAAATTCAATCTGTACTCTGTAATCACAACAATCTAAACAGGTGGTGCACACACAACAACAAATATGACATAACCTTAGTCTTGAGTCTGTACAATACTTGGTTTTATTTATTTCAAGGCATCAAACTAGAACAAAAACAGATGAGATCTCCATTTGTTATTCAAAAACAAACTAATGTTATGCATTTTGGAAAAGACTCAAGGTCTTGGTAAATTGGTCAAATATGAGATGACAATCACAACGGCGTTGCATGTAGTTTAAACAAACAGTTTTTGCTCAGCTGTCAGATCCAGAGTTTTTTTTACTATACTCTATCCGAGATGTTTATGAACAGCGGTCTGTGCAGTCACATTCTTCAGGTCTATGCCTGCTCGGTCCTTTCATGAATGAATGATTTTCCCAACCAAAAAATTGTTCACCTGATTATTGTCAGCTAGTTTCCAGCATCAGCTCTGGAACACCTTTAGTTTGTATCAGGTTGCAGGCAGCATTGAAATATATAGAAAATAAAAATGTAAAAATACAAGAATATTAAAGTGCAATCGGTAGAGCATGAACATGAGTTTGATCCTACAAGCACACATTAAATGTTTAGTTTAAATGCAAAGTTAGTCGATTCGGAAAAGAAGGTAAAATGCATAAATGTAAACTAAATATCCAAACCTTCAATTGGCCATTTTGAATCAATCAATTATACAATTTAAGGGATATTTTTACAGTCCACAAAATATATTGCATGATCATGCATTAACACTTGCTTTAGCATCTAGCAGACACTTTTATCCAGAGTGACTACAAAAAAATTATATCTGGACCTCGAGCCGACTAAATGTTTCTTTACACTTCTGCCCTGTAAAAAGATATAAGTTATAAAAATATTAGTTAATTCAAAAATGTTGTGTAAAAAAAAAATGTTAAGTCAACTTATATTTTTAAGTTGAATTAACTCAATTAAGCTGAATTTTAATGCAACAGAATGACTTATCTGTGAGCTTCATTATTATTATTATTTTTTAATTCACGTGGCCTCATAATCTTTAATCAAAAACACAAATCTCCTCCCTTCCTCAAAACGATCTTTCTTTACTTCTGGTCATGTGGTATGGCAGGTGGGCGGGGTCCGAGAGAAGATCGCTGCGATTAGCAATTAGCAAACACGACCCAACTTCAAACGTTCCAATCAGTTCTTGATGGACAAATTCAAATCCAGCCCTGCCTTATTTCATTTCAGAAGCCGGTTTCACTCAGATATAGGCTACACCGCCAGCTTTCTTCAGCTGAGTGCTTTGGTAGCTGTGATACTTGAGCTGTGAGCCGGTTGGTTGTTGTGATATTTGTCCCGCCCTTCCTCCACTGTGATTGGACAGCCGTGTGAGAACTGACATTGACGAGTGAAGCTTTTCACGTAAGAAATTCATCAGCTGCTGGCTGTTTTGAAAAACGCTGTGCTTACATTGGAAACAATTGAAAACATGCCCCCGCCGCAGGAGTAGAAGCGTTGGTGTGCATGCCCCCTAAACCTAAACCAACTTTTTACAATTTGGGTGTATTAGGGGTGCTGTGGTGCACTTTATCTCATGTCTCATGAATTTTAAACCTTGTCTGTAACTAATACAAATCTCAACAATATCTAGGAATTCACTTCGTGATTACTTTAACACCACAAAAAAATCAGCCGTGTCTGCAATGGCTGGGTTATTTTTGACCCATAATGGGCAAATATTGGACAGAACACATGCTGGGTAAAATTACCCCGTGCTGGGTTAAAACCGACCCAATGTTGGGTTGATGTTTAGCAACCATGGGGTATAATAAGCTAGCAGTTGGGTTAAAACAACCCAGCATCGGGTCAATTTTAACCCAGCGGTGTGTTCTGTCCAATATTTACCCATTATAACTCAGCCATTTTTAGAGTGTGCAACATATTTACCATGGCTATTTACTATTTAGCACCGGGCTGGGGAATGAATGTAAACAATTGTTTGTTTAAAGTTGGCACAGACCTGAGAGCGTTCCATTGATATGGCAGTCAGTCCTAAACAGTCTCTGTGGAGGTTAAACTAAATGCAGCACCATTCAAAGAATCAATGCTATGCTCTAATTGAACTGACACCGTGCATGCGTCTCCCGCTTTAAAACACAGTGACGTCCTTTGGGTCTGTGACTGTCAATAGCTGCCCGTGAGTCACACAGCAAATGAACATCAGACAGTTTTTGCTCTCAGATGAGGGGCGCCATTCATCTTGTGCTTCAGAGATTATTACTCACACGCACAGCTGATACCGGTTACTCTGCTATCCGTGACCGGCAAAAGAAGGTGCTTTCCTGATGGGTGAACAGCTTTGCGGTTTCTGATTTATTGGCTGAGGTTTGACTTTCAGCCAGGTTTTAGATTGAAAAGGTACCTGCTGCCAGTGGCGATTTTTTTTCTAACTTTGTTGCGAAGAAATGAGATATTAAGACTTACGGACAATAATTGTTTGAAAGCCTTTTGTGGTTTTGCTCCAGCTCAGTGGTTCTCAAACCTGTGGTACGGGGAAGGTGCACAGAATTTTAAAATGCAAAAATAGACACTTTGCTATTGATATATCTTACAAACTCTGCCCTATATCATCAACATCCTTAATAATATGTGACCCTGCCTCTGTAAACCAAGGTGAAGTCATTTTATGATTTACTTTAAAATCATACATAATGTAAAGAACATACCCTTTGATATCTTTAATACTTTCAGAGTAAGGTCATGTTAAAGTTTAAAATCAATGACGGAAATCAACCTTTGATGCTTCTAGTCCAGCATGATCTCACAAGAATTTGTACATATTTTACGATTTGGCTAATTCAAAATGCAAAAACGTAAACACCACCCATAACCCTGCCCCATCACAGGGGCAAAGGCAAATCGTTCCATAATGTACGAATGTTGTCATACGAATTAGTCACCTTGTAAAATACAAACCATTTGGCATGAGATAGCGCTGCCTAATCTCATAATTAGATGAAACTTTAACCTGGATTGCATAGATAGGATTCACATATTTAAGACACAACTTAAAGGAATATTCAATTTTCTTAAAAGAAAAATACAGATAATTTACTCACCACCATGTCATCCAAAATGTTGATGTCTTTCTTTGTTCAGTCGAGAAGAAATTATGTTTTTTGAGGAAAACATACTCTAAACGATCCCAAACGAGACATAAGGGTCTTATCTAGCGAAACGATTGTCATTTTTGACAAGAAAAATAAAAAATATGCTCTTTTAAACCACAACTTCTCGTGAATATCCGGTCGTGATGCGCCAGCGTGACCACACGCAATACGTCATGACGTCAAGAGGTCACAGAGGACGAACGCGAAACTCCGCCCCAGTGTTTACAAGTGTGTTGAAAGAGGACCGTTCCTACGTTGTTGTATGTCAACTGATACTAATTAATGTCTTTGTGTCAGTTTATTGTTTACAATGGTCCGCAAATGTGCATTTTATATATGTAACACGCGACCTCCCTACGTCACTACGCATTCACGTTAGGTCACGCTGGACCGGAACTAGACGAAAAGTTGTGGTTTAAAAGAGCATTTTTTTTTTGTCAAAATGACAATAGTTTCCCTAGATAAGACCCTTATGCCTCGTTTGGGATCGTTTATAGCCTTTGAAACTCTGTTGAAAAAAACTGTTAAGTGTTGAGTTAAGTATTAAATGTTGGGCTCTATTAAAGTCCATTAAAATGAGAAAAATCCTGCAATGTTTTCCTCAAAAAGCATAATTTATTCTTGACTGAACAAAGAAAGACATCAACATTTTGGATGACATGGTGGTGAGTAAATTATCTAGATTTTTCTTTAAGAAAATGGAATATTCCTTTAAACTTAACTGTTACATGTAACAATTTCCATCTTTTAAATGGACACACACTAAATATATTTATTTATTTATTCACTCTCTCCTCGGTTTCTTGTTCTTTACTTCTTGTATAAATATACTTTTACATTGATGAAACTTTGTACTTTAGCACGTCTCATTGCCTCTTTTGAAGGTTGAAAGAAGCACTTCATTGTACTTCCTTTGTACTTCAAATTTGGATAAAAGTGCCTGCTAAAAGCTTATGCAAATGTAATACATATGGAATGTTGATATAGCTATAGGCTGATAATCTAATGCATGTCCTGTATTCAACAGTACTTTCAAATGCAGGATCCGAATGAGTCAAATTATTACCCTTCTCAAATATCTCCCAAAATCCTGCTAAATAATATCTAAATATTTAAATATGAATATTAATGACTCAAAATATAGCACTATGTCACTCATAGAGTCCACAAGCTTGCAAGCAGATTTCAATTAGCTCGACATGGAAAAAAACATCATAGGGAACATTGCTGTGACTAAGTGGTACTGTGATGTCCCGAGGCGATCAAAGGTGATTCTCTGCCTGAAATTGGGCAGCACTGCTTTTAGTTCATCTGATCTCAGATGGGTCGAATGGAAGCACAGCTGCAGCGTGGAATCTGTTAACCACAATGCTTTACATACACACACAAACTTTCATTAGACGGTGAATCCCCATGACAGCTACCATCACCAGTTTCCATGTCACAGCCCCAATCCATTTCCACACCACTCAATGTGGAAAATTCCAGCCGTCAATCAAAAGTACAAACCCACTATTAGCCCAGTACGCAGACCAAGTTCTGAAATATGCTACTCTTTTAAGAAAATATTGTTTTGCTTCACTATGAAAGCTCCAAGAAGATTTTAGATTAAGAAATTGTATAAGCTATTACTTACACAGTAATTATATAATTATTGTATATAATATTATTACATAAGAATTTAAAAAAATATATACATTTCTATATATTTCTTGGAAATGAAGCTTTTTAGTCAGGTTCAGGTCGTTTAGGTTCAGAAATTTCACTTTAATTAGTCATTAATAGAAAAAATCTCCATTTCTTAAAAAGGTTCCAGACTCTCTTCACTTTCCTTTCTGAATAAAGGTAAAAGGCTAACATTTTTTTGTTAATATCCAGGGCCCGCTCTTGGCATGGGCAGGGGTGGCCTAAGCCCACCCAAATGTCTGTCTTGCCCACCCAATCAGAATTTAATCAAAGACATCATCTGAGGTGAGCTATATTGAGAGGTTTGAGAAAGGAGAGCAGACATCCTTATCAATCAACACCAGAAAATGTCAGAAATGGCTGTAAGCAACGTCATTCTACACTCACAACTCATGAAGTGGCCTCTGTCTGTAGCACAGAATCTGACTGACATGACATGAGATATTAAAGCATGATTACTTGTGTGCAATACAATATGTAGCTTTTAGCCTGTTGTTTTGGATGATCAATGTTATTTTGTGTATTTGGTAAAATACAATGTGCTCGCGTTGTTTATGGTTCAAAAAACAGATTATTCCACTTTTTTTGTATTTCCAGACATACTGTCTTCCTGAAACAAATTGATTTTGTACAGAACTCATCGATTTGAAAAGCTCGGTGTCCCTGATTGGCCAGCTAATCTGTACGTTGTGACTGGCCTGAATACCTCTGAGGTCAGCTAGAAATGCGACGCTCCTTACCATATTTGAAAGATTTGCTCACATCGCAATGCTGAAAGGAGTTAACTTACAGTCTTACAGTAATGTCGGTCTTGTCTACATCACCAATCCCAGGAAGTAAACAGTTGCCTTCAAACCGTGTGTTTGTGGTAGTCCAAGAAAAAAGATTTACGTTGGAGACGATAACTCGCGTCATCGTTTACTTTAAACTATGTACGTTTTGCATATTGTTAACATGCCAATACACTGACACTCCAAAAGAAAATGTAAAATCGTGAATCGGACGATATGAGCTCTTTAATTCCCCCAAATCATGTTACAGGACTTGACTTAAATTTATTTTCACGTATTAATTTCTGTTTATTTATTATTATTTTTAATTTATGCGTTTGGCAGACACTTTTATCCAAAGCGACTTACACGGCATGATTGATTGATTGAATGATTGATTGAAAATCTTTATTGACAAAATATATATTGTACAAAGAATAAATAAATAAATAAATAAATACATAAAATGGCTTTGTACAATTATCAGTCAAAAGGATAGACACAATAAAGCCATTGGCTTATTTCCATTGTGGTCCTTTATAGCATAGCAAATTTTTATCAGTACTTGTGTTCGAACCCATGACCTTTTGCACTGCAAACACAATGCTCTACCACTGAGCTATACAGGATCATTTAACAGTCATTTATTGATGAATGGTCGCGTCACAGGGTCGAAATTACTGAGGGCTTTGGGCAAAAATTCAACCAAGGTGAATAATAATGCCCCCTAAATTCAATGGGGCAAACATGACCCTTTACAAATAAACCAAAAATGAATTATGACTGTGATGATCAAAATGAAATGTGAAAAGACAAGCGTCAATGAGTTTATCGTAAACAACAGCGTGCAGATGCAAATAAGAGATTCATTGTACTGTAAATTCAGACTTATTTGATGTGATCCGCCTGGCATTTTCAGCCACATTTAAACACTTTGCTGTACATCCAAAGCTTTCTTCTGTAAAACATGTTTTTATAACTCACACACATACACTTAGTTCTTCACTTTTCTGGATTTCTGTGTTTTTAATAGTTTAAAGAGATGCTTTTTATTGCTTTATTTCATTTATATTATATGCAGAAAGGTTTGTGCTCCTAAAATGAAGCAATTATGTTACTTAGAGGATCTTGATTTTATTTCTCTGATGGAAATGCTACAAATTTCCATCTATGGCCATATTACATTGAATAATCTATATAATACACTTTACAGGTACTAAAAATAGCAGACAAATGTGCACATTAAGACACAGGCAATTTTTTTTTCCTCAAATCTGGTTAAAATTTTATTGTATTTGATTTGTTACTGTAAACTGTCAATTATTTTGAAATCTGTAAAATAGCAGCTTTGCTGAAACTGTGTTAGTTTCTTTAACCACTTTTTAATGCATGTATTAGTCTAGGCTATGTTGGGTTTATCATTTGAGTATCACCCAACATTTTTTATCAAGACAGCTGACATGACAGTTAGAAACTACCATTAGAAAAAGCAATAACGTAAAACCATAAACATAATATCAGAGCAAATGACTCCGTAAACTACTTCATATAATTTTTATCTCATCAGCTCGGATGTTAGATTTTGTTCATGACCAAAATATTTCTGATATATGACCAAGACCCTGCTGTCCTAAAAGCAGGAGCAAGGGCTCCACATGTCCACATGCAAGGGTGTCGCTATTAGTGGCTAATTCTCTTCTCCAGAAATTGCTTGAATCTGGGAAAAAACATTTGTGTTTTAACGGTCATAAAAGGAACAGCAAATCTCTCGTCTGATCATAGCTGAGGGTCAAGTTTTACCAACTTTATGCAGCACATGTTTTATGAGTTTCATGTTATGTCCTCGGTTACATCTGGGTCTCCTGGGGCCGCAAGAAGCACCGCACCGGACACTGTGGTCCACAGGGTCACATTTTTCACAGATGTCTCTAAGTGGGAGGACATCCGCATCACAAATAACCCCCCAGAGAACAATGTCACACCTCTGCACACTACTAACACAAAAACTTTATATATATAAGTTATTTATATATATACAGGACTGTGCAAAAGTCTTAGGGCACCACCACCAGCTTTGTTGTTTTAGCAAAGTTTTAATGTCCATCCATATATTTATTTTCGCTCTTTCCTAAGATACAAACAGAAAATACAGGAAATTTTTACACAAAAATAAAAACAACAAATGTTCTGAACTAAATGTCTTCTTCAGGCATCAGTCAGTATTTAGAGTGACCTCTCTTGGCACGAAACACATCTTGAGCTTTTTTAAGGAGACTGAAGTCCTGAAGTCAGTCGATTAGAATTAGAAATTAGGATTTCATTTCTTTTAGGTTTAAGAGATTCTGCAGCTGCCTGCTTTTGCTCAAGTGGAGGGGGAGTTTACCCTAAATACTTGACACTTCAGCTTATACATTTATACTGTTTTTAATAATACATACACATTTCCTGTATTTCCCTGTAAAAAAGACTGAGAAATAATTATAAATGATCACTATACAATTGCAAAAACAACAAATCTAATGGTTTGCAGGGACTCTGTAAAGACTTTTGCACAGTACTGTATGTTGTAAATATTCTTGAGTCACCGTTTAAGACTTCAATGCTGCAATAGTGGGACTTCTAGATACCTTTTAGATATCTTATTTATGTACTCAAGGAATATAATTAGCCTCACATTTTTTTATGAAGAGGTTAATAGAGGAACCCTTGACAGTTCTTGCAAAAACTAGGATATCAGAGAACTGACAGTGCTTAAAGGTTCTTGTTAACATTAGTATGCAGGATACAACGTTTTGAGCACTTATGTGTATGTGTGTGTGTATGTGTGTGTGTCAGGAAGCTCTTGATGAGCACAGTGCTGATTTTTACCCATTAACATTGATTTTTTTTAAAGGCAGGGTAGATATTTTCCTGTCTGTGGAGAGGCCTCAGGTACCGTGCCAGCAGCAGATGATATATGGCGCTTTTGTTCTAAACAGACAATACAATTGCACAGTAACAGCACTGAGGTGATAACTTCAGGAGCTGAGCTATTAATGTGAAGAAGACAAAAAGTGTCTGTGGAAGATTTTTAAAATACACTGCAAGCATGAAATACCTTGCAGATCTGAATAAACTACTGGAGATTTTTTCAAATTTGTTTCTTTTTTCAAATTATTAAATGTCATATATTTTGAAATCATGCGTGTCTTCCCTTTATGCATATGGATTGCATATGGATTTATGTCAAATAACCTATACCAAGCTTGAAAACAAAACAAAAACAATGGTATTAGGTTTTTAAAGGTCATTGTGTTTTTATCTTTTGACTGCATGGAAATTTTGGAATAAACTTTCTCCAGCGGTGGTGAAAAGTTAAACAAAACAAAATGTGCACCTTGTTCTCTATTTTTATATCATATATCATACGTTTCCTCAACCCAGTATTACAAAATTACATACCTATAGTCACGTAAATTTGTGAGTCTTATGACACAGTTTTCCGCCTTTTTGTGTGAACTTGTCACGCATTTCTGTTTACGTGTCACTGTCATGTATTTGTTGCTCAACTGTTTTGTCCTATTTTCAAACTATTGACACTTCGGTTTAGAGTTAGATTTGGTGTTTGCGTTAGGATATCACTTTAAGTATTGGTTTATACCTTTTTTCATAATTTATTTTATCATTTTTTATGATTTTTAAACCATTGTCGTTCCGCCATTAGGGTTAGAGTTGGGTTTCGGTAAGGATGTCATTTTATGTAAATCTAACCCTAAACCGAAGTAACAATGTTAAGAAAATAGGACAAAACAGTTGAGAAACAAATATGTGACAGTGCAACCCTGTATCACAAAATTATGTACCTATAGTCATATAATTTTGTGAGTGTTTTCTGTGACACTGACACGTTTTTCCGCCTTTTTGCGTGAACATGTCACGTATTTGTTGCTCAAATGTTTTGTCCTATTTTCAAACCATTGATGCTTTAGTTTAGGGTTAGATTTGGTGTTTGCGTTAGGATGTCACTTTAAGTATTGGTTTATACCTTTTTTCATAATTTTTTTTTATAATTTATGATTTTTAAACCATTGTCGCCTTGCATTAAGGTTAGAGTTGGGTTTGGGTAAGGATGTCATTTTATGTAAATCTAACCCTAAACCGAAGCGACAATGGTAAGAAAATAGGACAAAACAGTTGAGTAATAAATACGTGACAATGACATGTACACAGAAATACGTGACATGTTCACGCAAAAGGCGGAAAAACATGTCAGTGTCACGGAAAACACTCACAAAATTACGTGACTATAGGTACGTAATTTTGTGATAATGGGTTGGACAGTGACACAACAGAAATGCGTGACATGTTCACGCAAAAAGGCGGAAAACCGTGTTAGTGTGACGCTTAAGACTCACAAATTTACGTGACTATAGGTACATATGAAGAGTTTCGTTGCAAAACGAGATAAATCCGTTTTTAACATTTTTGTCAAAACATGTTTATTATTATGTTATCATGTTATTATTTTGTTTTATGGTGCTACTTAGCTGTATTTTTTAAGCTATGAAGGTTTAAACCAAAACAAACAAATTCCAGTTGAATTAATATTAATTGGAATGCACAACCAAAAAACGAGATTTCAGAAAAATTAAAAAACGGATTTATCCCGTTTTGCAACGAAACTCTTCATATTTTCATGATACAGGGTTGGTTTCCTTACACAAGTGGTTTTCAAACTCTTGTGTAAGGTACATCAACCCCCCCCCCCCACTCCAAAGAAACTTCACACTGAATAACAATCTCAAACGTAATATTTGAATTAATCAGCATAGTGCTGTTGCTTAGTAGCCTTATTTTTCTGAGGTTTAATTACACTGAATTTATGATCAATTGATATATTTTATACAATTTCATAAACAAGAATGACAAGAAAAACAAAAATGTCATGATTAGTCAATGATCTGGTTAATCTGATCTCGATGAAGTGACTATAAATCAAAAATTCATAAGCAGGCCTGTCAGAAACCTATTTTTGTGATGGCACTCTCATCTTCTTATTTCTACGTGATTCTTCCTGACATCTATGCTTTTGTGCATGCAGAAACTTCTCTGTAGCGACATTCAGACATTCAAATAACAACTTCTCAGAAAGTAGTAAAGAAAGACTCCAGAATCTGAAGTAGCGTAATTTCTGACGTCAAAAAAGCAAACTAGAGTTGTATGAGTTGACAACCTATAGTTTTTATAAGTGCCCAGCATACCTGGGAGATTTGAAACAATCCAGACATCCCTCCAAAACGTCTTTGAAGCAGCCTGTTTATACCCATTCAGAGAGGTCAAGCCAAACAAACAAACACACACACCTACACAGATTTTTAGAGCCTTAGGGCTCAGAGAAAGAGAGAGAAAAAGAAAGAGAGAGACCTTTCTGAAGTTGAGGTGGAAGATCATGTGTTGTTGATGCCTATGTAACACAAATTGCTTTTAGTAAAATTGTGCACATTTAGAAAAAATATTCCTATGTGCTTGGATTGAAAATTCCTATATGTTTAGAATATGGTTCTTTAAGAAAGAATTGACATATATTTATACCACGGGGATGCTGAATGCTTTATTCTGATTGGTTGAGAAATGTATGCATTATTTTTCGATTAATAAAAACTCTGCTTTGCATCATGGCACATTACCATCTCGGGTGTGCATTATTTAAGAATAATTCAACGGCCCATGGTCAATTATTTCTTACATTTAATGTTGTATATGATGTTACATTTTAATATACAAAGCAGATAAGAGTAGGATGTCACAACTATGTCATATGCTCTTAGTGCCATATGGATTGCAGAAATTGTATAAAGCCATAGAAAGATGAGAAAAAAACTTCTGATGAAACATTAAGCTAATAATAAATTCAAAACAATATTTTATAATTGATACATTTATTAAAGTATTAATATTGTAAATACTCCGCAATATTTAAAAAGTATTTGCAAATCAGGTGAAGCTAAGCCTTTTAGAAACTTACAGAAAGCTACATGATAATACATAATCAACTTATGACCATCCAACCATGTATCACAAATTGTGTACCTATAGTCACGTAAATTTGTGAGTCTTTTGCATGACACTTACACGGTTTTCCGCCTTTTTGTGTGAACATTTCACGCATTTCTGTTTACGTGTCAATTTGTTACTCAAATGTTTTGTTCTATTTTCAAACCATTGACGCTTCGGTTTAGGGTAAGATTTGGTGTTTATGTAAGGATGTCACTTTAATTATTGGTACAACTACCTTTTGTCATGATATTTTTTATTTTATGATTTTTAAACCATTGTCGCCCGGTATTAGGGTTAGAGTTGGGTTTGGGTAAAGATGTCATATTTTACATCTAACCCTAAACCGAAGCGACAATGGTAAGAAAATAGGACAAAACAGTTGAGTAACAAATACGTGACAGTGACACGTAAACAGAAATGCGTGACGTGTTCACGCAAAAAGGCGAACCCCCCCCAACACACAAAAAAACACAGTAGGTACGTAATTTCGTGATACTGGGTTGGACGATCACATAAGATCATGTTTCTTTATACACATGCTGGTATTTTGAAATGAGTTTTGTAGTGGTTTTAATTTATTATTGGTTATTTTTGTCACGTGTGCACTGATGATTTCTTCCATTTTCTTTATTATTTCCTGTGGGTCATTTGTTTGTTGGTTTGGTAAGGGCTAAGCGGTAGCATTTACTATACAGATAGGTAATAACTGGATAATGTTATGCTTATATGCAATTTCATGGTAATATTATTTTCAAAATACACATATTACAATTACTGTGCAATATCCGGGCAATTGGCTTTCTGCCCAGCTGCACTACTTCCTGAACTTCAGCCAGCTCGTACGCTGCGTCCCAAACTGCATACTTCCATATTATATAGTAGGGGAAAAGCACTACTTCTCGTACTCTTTGCCTACTATATAGTATGTACCTCAGTAGTCACAAACAAACTGATTAATCCAGGTGTGCCTGACCTCAGCAGTCACAACAACAATAATCAGACACACCTGGATTAATCAGTTTGTCCAATAATGGAAGACAGGAACCAAGGGGCTGGCTAAAGTTCATTAAGTAGTGCAGCTGGGCGTAAAGCCTATTACTGTGCACTTTCCTGGCAGTAACAATGTAATTGTGTTGATTTAAAGGTATAATAAAATGGTAATAATTGTAGTGATTATGTACTTACTGAAATGATAAATGTTAAGTACATGGTTACTTTTAAATGTTATGGCATAATAACACAGTGATCAAAGAGACTAACAAAGTCATTGTAGGAGTTACACCATAAAATAAATGAAGTAATTTCACAACTACATGGTATTACGGCTGTAAAATACAACATGGCCTGTTACTAATTAAATTCTCAGCTGTGTTGATATACCCATAAAGTATCCTTCTAGTGATGCTCAGTGTTGTTTCCTTGTTATTACCTTGAAATAAATGAGGTAGATTCAAGGATACTACACAGTATCAGGGCTTTTAAATGCAGAATCACCTATTTCCACTAAACTACTTACCAACTGCCATGTGAAATAGGCTACCATTTGCTAAGTTGTTTATTTCAACAAACAAATACCAGATGCAGAATTTTGAAAATAATTTTATCATGAAATAACGTGTCTATTACCATAACATTACCCAGCTATTACCCATCTATAAAGTGCTACCGGGAAAGCAGTGGGACAGACAATTTTCTATTGAATAATACATTTATTCATTTATAGTTTTTTCGTGAACACATATTTCTGTTTACATGTCATTGTCACGTATTGGTTACTCAACTGTATTTTTTTTCCTATTTTTAAACCATTGTCGCTTTGGTTTAGGGTTAGATTTGGTGTTTGCATTAGGATGTCACTTTTTTGTCAGTTTTTTTCTGATTTTAAAACCATTGTCGCCTGGCATTAGGGTTAAAGTGGGGCTACCAAATCTGTCGTGTTATGTAAATGTAAAAACCAAAAATGGATTGCATGGGTCATTATGTAAAGATCATGTTCCATTAAGATATTTTGTAAAATTCTTACTGCAATATCATTTATTTTTGTGAGTGGATGCAGCAAAATTGAGAACAAAAATAGCTTGAAACTAGTCTCCAAAGTTCCCGCTCTTTGGGGATTACCTATTTAAGTTTGTGTTTTATATATCCCCAGTCAGTCCACAAGATCATTACACCGATAAGCCAATAGAGCAGTGGTTTTCAAACTGGAGCCCGGGGCCCCCAGGGGGGCTGCGAGATGGTGCCAGGGTGGCCCCAGTTTTATGAAATTTGATGAAATACATTAATTTATCATGAATTCTGTGTAATTAAACCTAAAAAAAAAATAAAGCTACTAACCAAAAGCAGTACTTTTTTGTATAATTTAATGTTTTTTTAATTAAAATGTTGAGTTTTAGAACAGTTTTTGTCAAAAAATTTCTTTGGGGGGCTGCTAAGGAATGCACCATACACAAGGGGGGCCACAAACTGAAAAAGTTTGGGAACCACTGCAATAGAGAATCCTAAAACAAACATATTACTTTTTAATAAAAAGTTGTGTTGATAAGAAATTAATTTGGACATTAAAATCCGTTTTCTCAATATATTTGTTGTTTCTCAGCCAAATATTGCCCTATCCTAACAAACCATACATCAATGGAAATCTTATTTATGTAGATCTATATCATTTGTAATTTTAGAGCCAAAAATAATCGATTACTTTAAGGATAGAGCCTAACCAGCTTGGAAGGCTCGATCAGCTAACTACCTAATGTCGGTTTAAGCCGTTTTTCCTGTAGACTAAACATTATTTGGTATCCATCCAGTGCTCCAAATGATCTGTGATGGTTTAATGCTCTCTGTTATTAGTCCACTTTGTTCTTGGATAATTCTGCTGTTAACCAGACTGACACCAGTTCAGCAATGTGCATGGCTATTTTCCAAATGCAAACTCTGTGGCATTCTTCCTTTCTCATTTATACTTTTTCTTTCCAATCAAAGTGAATTTCCAAAAGTTTCTTTCCAGTGCATACTAACAAAACGTCAAGAAGAGACCTGTTTTTCATTATGGCACTGACAGTGTTGCAGTAATACTGCTAGATCAATTATAGCCATTTTTGGTTTATGAGCTAATCGCTCTGCTGATTCACCAATTCATCAACGTCATGAACATTTACAATTTGTCACTGTGAGTATGACATAACGTCGACCTGTTCTGGATTTCAAACTAAAATGTTAGATTTGGGCAAAGCTTTTAATGAAAATGCATTTATTTGTGCAAAAGAAATGAAAACCACAAAAAAAAACTATTGGCTTAGCAACACAAAGGAAATACTTTCAACAGCGGTTTAATCTATTTTGGGAATGTCGACTTCAGTTTGGAAGACTGTGTTAAATCTAATCAGGAAAAACAAACGTTATAAAAAAAAACTAAGTGTGAAATGAGGTAGTTACAGATTGTCATGGACGTATTTATCTGTGATAGATCCCCAAAATATCTTCCTCTCTCTATAACCATAAACCAGATGTCTTTATGTGAGGCAGTGCTTAGGGTTAAAAGTTTCATTTGCTTTTGTATGCTCTTGTGTGGGAGTGCTATACAAGTGAAAGGTTTAATTAGCATTCAGTCCCTTCCTTTATTATAGAGCCACTACAACATCAGACTCATGTGAAGTGTGCTGTTCAAAGTGTGATTTTAAACTAGCTGGGACTAATTTTGCTCTTTACTTTCTTCAATATAAAATTAGATGTTTGGACTTTTCATGCTCTATAAATGGTCAGTTTTTGCTGTTTCATATGAGCATTAAATTAGTTTCTAATGGTTCTTCTAAAATTTGTACGGTTCAGTCAGTTGTTAACTTTCGTATATGTATAAGTATAAGTTTATACAGCTATAAAATTATTTTTGATAGCATATCTGAGATAATTTGATAATTTGGTCAGTATTCATCAATGCTTTGAACTGGTTCACGGAACAAAAACGAAAACCAGAAACTTTTGATGTTTTGCATGCAGAAACGAAACCAGAAACTTTCAAAAAATATATGTTCCGGTATAGAAACGTTTCTTTAAAATAATGGTAACCTGTTAATACCATTATTTTTTTGTTCTTTGACAAGATTTCTGTCTAATATGACTCGGTGAAGTTCACTTCTGGTCGTCGTTGACTCATCAGAGAAATGAGAAGCTTGCCACCAGCAAGTAGCCTACTCAAGCCCAAGTCTTTAATGCTCAATCATAAGAGGTAAATATTGTAGGCTACCACGTATCTCAAGATGCTTGTTTTTTTAATACTAATTAGTGGTGTAACGGATCGCAGTTGATCCGTGATCCGTACAGATTACGACCCACAGTTCGGCTCGCATGCTATTTGCAGATTAATACGCACATTTAAATTGGGTGAAAGTTGATCATTTGCATGTGTTTCAAAGGCTTGCAAATGTTAACACTTAAGTGAATTTAAATAATTAATCTGCAAAAGGCGCTAAAGTGAGCAATTTTCTTTACGCACGGACGCACATGTTGTTGAATGTGTCCGGTTCAGGAACTTTATTTTTTTTCTAACCGGTTCAGGAACTTTATTTTTTTTCTAACCGGTTCAGGAACTTTATTTTTTTCTAACCGGTTCAGGAACGTCAATTTAAGTGTTGAACTGAAAACCGGAAACGTTAAAAAACTGTTTCTGTTGGTAAAGAACCGACTAGGAAAAAATTCTGGTTCAAAGACCTGGTATTTACTAAGAAATGCTTATTTATTAAAATATGACCCAGTCTGTGAAAACCTAAAGTCATGTCATCCTACATGTAACATATAAAAATATATCTTTGATATCGTCAATATTGACTTGAGTAAGGTCATGTCAAAGACTGAGGTTAAACTGAAATCAATGGTTAATCTTATCTCATAATTACTGTAGATTATAAGACCTTAAAGTGCACCTATTCCATTGCTAAAAATCTTATTTTGTGTATTTGGTATAATACAATGTGTTCGCATGGTTTATGGTTAAAAACACACATTATTTTCCACATACCGTACATTTTTGTAGCTCCGGATTTCACTCTCTTCTTGAAACGCAGATTTGAAAAGCGCTGTGTCCCTGATTGGCCAGCTAATCTGTATGTTGTAATTGGCCTAAATACCTCTGACGTCAGCCGGAAACATGACGCTCCTTACCATGTTTGAAAGATTCGGTTGCTAACAGAAGTTAACTTACAGGCTGTAAGTCTGAAGCAGGAGGATAATGTCAGTCTTGTCTACCAATCCTACAATCTCTGTGTTTGTTGTAGTCCTAGAAAAGAGATTTACGTTGGAAACGATAACTCACGTCATTGTTTACTTTGGGGTTTGTACCTTTTGCATATCATTAACATGTACTAATACACACTTACACACCAAAGAAAATTTAAAATCATGAATCGGACAATAAGTGCTCTTTGATAGACAATTTGCAAAAACAGCAAAAATTTGATCCGAGATCTTTTTCTCAGGAGAAAGACTGAGAAACATAGGAATTAAAGCAAAAAGCTTTGTAAGAGAAACAGCAAAGATGATAAAAAATAATATTTGAGTCAACTTTTTCGTGTCACTAGTTCATTCAAGATAAACGATATGCTCATTTTGTTCTCAAGGCACGTCTTCAAGCATTAGTTAATTTTGTAAAGGGATTTGTTAAATATACTTAACGAAAAACAGTCCATTATAACATATTCAGCAACACATATTGCATCTAGGTCTTTAGTCAAATGGGATGTTATCCTCAGCTTGCACCCACACACAGAAGCTGCTTCAGATGGAGGCTGTTTTACATCTGGAACTGCTGAATTTTTGGTTCAAAACTTACATTTCAGATGACCTACGGCTGTTGTCAGCTTAGTGACTGTTTTTAATAGGAATATGGAATTAGAAAAGTACATTTGTACAGTAGGTCAAAGTATGTTAATACATTAACAGTGCATTGTGGGATTTTTTTTATAAATGCTGATATATGTGACCCTGTCTGAAATCCAGGCTAACGTCTCATTATCTTCAAAGTTTGATCTCAGTCATTGATTTATCCTTGACTTCAATCTTTGATATGACCTTACTCATTCAGCATTAAGTCAAGGTTCATTTTCACAGAATGTTCTTTAAATTATGATTTTATGTAGAAAAGATAAAACCACAAAAATGAATAGCTGGATTTTTTACAGAATGGGTCACATATTATTGTGAATATTGGCCTAACATGTTGCTAACTGATAAGGAGAAGACAGAGAAAGGGAACTGCAGGATGAATGGTGGCCAAAAAGGCTGAGAGTGCACTAGATTTTGTCTAACACTGTAAGTGATTATTCAATAACACATATTCATAAACATGTTTTATGTATACAAAACACAGTCATATCCTCTTGTCCTGTGCTTGACACGGAGCATAAATCCCTACTGATTGCAAAACAGTGACACTGGTTTACTTACAGAAGTCCCTAGAGAAGGGCTCTCTGTGTCCCCTTGCCTCCAACGGCCCGGATGCCTGGACAGGCCGTTCTCACGCTGGCTCAACGCAGTGGCTAGTTTAGGAACAGAGAGACAGTATGTGGCCACGTGTTTCTGTCAGATCCTGATGAGGTGATGTCTGTGACTTTCATTTCCTCTGGTTGACTTCATGCGTTTTAATAGAGGCATGCATGGTCAAAATACCCTCAGTCAAGGCCCATTCACACAAAGAAAAATACAGATGTCTACAAAAGTAAAGGTTCAAAAGTTGTTAAATTTAAGAGAAAAAAATGAGAAAGCCAATCAAAGTCAATTCAAATGGCTTGAGAGACACTATACATATACTGCAAGTTTATTGATGCAAAATTACTTGATTGGAATAATGAAACAGAATTATAACAAGGAGAATATACAGTACGCGATACCATAAGGATTGCATATTTCAGTCATAATGTTCTTGAAATTTTTGCACTTTTCTCTATGTCACAAACTAATATTTGTATGTAATCATGTACAGTACTGTGCAAAAGTCTTAGGCCACCATGCCAGAAGATTTGTTGTTTTTGCAATGTTATAGTAATTATATATAATTGTTCCTCAGTCTCTTTAATACAATACATCCAGAAAATACAGGAAAACAAAGTATTAAAAACTGTATAAAAATGTAAACTGATGTGTCAAGTTTTTAAGGTAAACTCTCCTTCCACTTGAGCAATAGCAGTATACTGCAATATATCTTGAACCTAAATAAAATAAAATTCTAATTTCTAATAATAAAAAATCGTCTTTTTACTTCATTCTGCTCAAAAACGCTCAAGATGTGTTTAGTGCAAGAGAGGTCACACTAAACACCGACGATGCCTAAAGAAGACACTCTTGAGAATTTTTTTTTTGTTGTTGTTGTACATATTGTATTTTCTGTTTGTATCTTAATAAAATAGATTGTAAAATAAATATGGATGGACATTAAAACTTCTAAAACAACAAGTCTGGTAGTGGTGGCCTAAGACTTTTGCACAGATATGTATGTTGGACATACAGAGTAAATGGTAAACCTACCGAACCTACATAGGAAAATTTTAGGTAAAAAGTTAAAATTTGAGAAATTCTTGCCGAATTCCAAAACACCCATGGGGTGGCTGTGATCATTATAAACATGCTGGATCTTGTTGAAGGGTCACCAAAGCCCTAACCTTATTAGGAAGTTGTGTAAACAATTGTGTTCCAGTTGCCTGCTTGCCTGGAATGCTGGTAACCTTATACATTAGTTAGTGAAATCGTATTAGATGCTCTGACCATGTGGCAAAATATCACTAAATTGTGTCTGTAATGTGATTGTAAATGATTGCTTTATAGTTGTTAATATTATGAAAGATTACATTTTTTTTAGGTATTTAAAAAAATATAATGCATAATGAAATGATGGATTTGAGCAGTGTCTAGAAAGGAAGACAGTCGCCGTGACTCTGGCAATCTCTGTCCTATTGATTGTGTACCTGCAACCTGATGCACAGTCAGAAAGCACTATTGACTCTTAATGGACTTTCAGCAAAGATACGTGTTGATGTGTGTGTGTAAGTGAAGAAAATATATTAGGAAAAGATTGCGTGAGAGAGAGAGACAGAGACAGAGAGAGAGACAGAGAAAGAGAGATTAGCAATTAAGGAGATATCCTGCGTTTTATGCAGATATAACAATGAGGCAGTGACATGCTCTTCCTCCATGCAATTTAAAGTTTCAGGGCCAACTCAGCAGGTTTCTTGAATATAAATAGAGACACAAACGCTGTTATGAAATATCCCTATTTCAGAGCAGTAATTTTTGAAAACATTGTCCTGACAATTGCCGTTGTACAGAACAGGGTGCTTTTGGGAAAACATTTACAGGATGCTGTAACACTCTTTTGGGAAAACGTTTACTTAATGGCCAGGTCAAAAAACACAGTTTAAGCTGTTGAGTTGTCAACCATTTTTAAGGATTATGTAAGCTATCGAAGACAGATGATGAGAAGCTCAGTTTCTAACTTTTTTTAAGAGCTTGTCACAAAATAATTACAGAGCAATGTGTGTGTGTGTGTGTGTGTGTGTGTGTGTGTGTGTGTGTGCGTGTGTGTGTGCATGTGTGTATGTGTTAATGTGTGTGTTCCAATCAGGTTTCAAAAATAACTTTTTGTCTCAGCTCAGTTTTTAACTTTTTTTAAGAGCTTGTCACAAAATAATTACAGAGCAGTGTGTGTGTGTTAATGTGTGCCTTTCAATCAGGTTTCAAAAATAACTTTTTCTCTCAGCTGTAAAAAAAAATTAATGACTGTAAATCTCTTTTACCAACCTTAAAACTGCAATTTGCATCATTTTTGTTTTCATGATAATGGAATTATTCAATTGTTTTTGAGTAGCATATTTGTGTAATTTACACATAGCCTATACACAATATGCATCAGCCTTTTGGTGAACCTTTCACAAATAAAGTAAAGACCTACTGTGCTTTTTATTATCACAGATTAGTTTTGATAGCTTAAAGCAGTGGTTCTCAAACTGGGGGCCGCGAAATGGTGCCGGGGGGGGGCACAGTTTTATGACATTTTATAAAATACATACATTTATCATGAATTCTGTGTAATTAAAAAATTAAAATAAAAAATAAGGCTACTAACCAACAGCACTACTTTGTATAATTTAATATGTTTTGTTAAATTAAAATAATACGTTTTAGAGCACATTTGTTATACATTTTCTTTGGGGGGCCGCGAACGAATGCAGCGTACACAAGGGGGGCCGCACACTGAAAAGTCTGAGAACCACTGGCTTAAAGGGATAGTTCACCCAACAAAAATTATGCCATCGCATACTTACCTTCAAGTTATTTCAAACCTGTTTAGATGTCTTTGTTCTACTGAACACAAAGGACAATATTTTGACCTACGCCTGTAACAAAACAGTTTGTAGCATCATTGACTTCCATAGTATTATTTTTTCCTACTATAGAAGTCAATGGTGCTCCAGCTTCCTGCTTGATTACAAATATTTTTCAGCAGAACAAAGAAGTGTATACGGGTTTATTACAACTTTAGAAAATAGCGACATCATTTCCATTTTTGTTGTTTGTGAACGATCCCTTTAATGAAAAAACAATTCTCACGTCGCAACATGACATACAGGGTTCAAACTTCCTATCTTACATAAATTAAAAGTTAAAATTTGACAAGTTGATTGTTCCTGATATTATCCTAACTTAAATCGCATGGATAGAAACTGTTAAGAGTGTATTCCGATTCAGGAAGTTTCTGTAATACGGCAGCAGGAGAAAAAGTTCATCTTGGCATGCCGGATAAACCTTTGATTATAAATTTTCCACGGCAGATGGAAAGATGAAGACGCGCCAGATGTTTACTTTAGCAGACAGTTTGTTTGTGTTTGATTTGAATCGCTCGCATCGTCTACATCACCGAGGGTCACATTATCATTCCAACAAATCAATTCAAACCGTGTAATGATGCACTTTCTAAAAGAACTGGCGGGCCAAGTTTTAGTTCCATTTGGCGCTTGGCGAGTGTTAATTTTGGATTCTGGTTTCAACATTATCACGTTAATACTTGTCTGATTTATTTGAGCAATTCGAGTGTTTCAATATACATGGGTTTCTACCATTATACAGGCCTGTATCTAAATCAACATACTGTTTGTAAGTACAAGGGAAACTTTTATAGGTATTGTGATTATTGTGCTTTTTTTGTTTGGGTAACATAATTTTGTTAAACATATGTCTCAGCACTTATATACATTGATTTTTAAGTTGGCTTTATGCATTAAAAACTGATTCATCTGCACAAACCTTTTGGAAGCAGCTCTATTAAAGACACTTCACATAAATTTCAAGCCTTTTATCCTCTCAGCAGATAAGGTTTCCCACAAGGAAATCTCAGTCTGACTTGAAAAAAGCTTTTGCTTGCATTGCTGTAACTAATCTTATATTGGAAAAGCAACAGAGTATTCCTCCATTACACTGCAACGTTTCTCTCATGGTGGTCTGCTGTAGAGTGGGTGTGACCTCTAATTAAGATAATTTTGTGATAATTATACAGCATAATCAGATCCGCTATAATGGACATTAATATGCTTTCTTGCGTTAAATTGTGAAATTTGGAAGCGCTGTAAGCGAGGTAATAGAAACACTTTTGTTCTGCACAACCTCCGAGACCACAGAGATTTGCTGAAAGAGAAAAAAACATATTTTGAAAAGAGCAAAGTTGTACCACATACAAAAGTCAATGCAAGCCTCACATGTAGCCACATGAAAACTTTTATTCACGTTAGATTACATTTTTATCCAAATGTGCATCTGGCTAAGCAATGCTAAGTGAATTAATGTAATGTAAATGAGGTCTTATATCTTATGTTACAAAAGTGTATAAAAGCAACTGAAAAGACTGCTTTATATTCCATACATGTTATAATCGCCACTCATTAACAGCAGGATGTTACATAATATAGCAATTTGTTGTTCAGCATGTGCACTGCTGCTTATAAAGCTTAAGGCAAAAAATGACTCAGAATCAGATTAATGGGCTTCCAATTATCATTAAGCCTAATAGAAAAATACGTTGCAGATATACAGGAAATTAACCATTTTAGTCACAAACATAGTTTAAACAAGTAAGAAACATTTTCTATAAATGAGAAAAATTACATTATCACTTTAATTACAATGTCCATGTGTACATTTGATCACAATTCATTACAATAACCTTATGTGTAACTATGTGTAATTACAAGCAGCTGCACAAAGTATAATTACACATAAGGTTCATGTTTGTTCATTTTACTCAGTACTTATGTAGTTACATGTACGTGATACAATGTAACATGAACATTGATGTTAAGACCAGCATTAGGATTCAAAATGGTAACTTCTGCTTGTCTAAATAAATTCCTGTAATAGATTTAATGTGATCAATTAAAGTAATGCGATTTAACAGAACCAGCCTGCTTGTCACAGAAACAGCAATAAACTGTCAATCATAAACAGCTTATGAATTCCACAAAATAAATGATTTATATTTGGAAAGAACCTAAATACTTTAAAGCTTTTTCTATTGTTTTGCTCTTTCCTATTACTGCGGATGACAACAGCTAATAGCTTTAAAACACAAAATAACGACAAGGTATTGTGATTAAAATGCAGGTGTATGGTACAGTAATAAGAAAACTGAATGAAAGTTGTTTAAAATGAAATGCTTGTTTTATAGTGCACTGTCAGAAAAAAGTACATAATGGTACAAAAGTTGTCACTGGGATGGTACATTTTAAAAAGTACACTTTTGTAACTTAAAGCAGGGTTCCCAAACCTTAGTTAACTTCAAATTCAAGGACCTTTCAAGATCCAATACCCTCAAAAAGTGTGGGACATTTCAAGTGAGAGCATGATATCTTTTAAGTTACATTGTTACAGTTGCCTTTCGAGGGAACTCGCATTGCATCACTGTGGTGACCCTATGGGGATGCCTCCAGGGGTAAGTGCGTCTGAATGTGTACATCAAATTCAACCAATGGTGAGGCTTAACGACCAGGAAGTATATCGCTATCTGAAATATTAGCAAAGATGGCGTTACAGGGACACAGGAAGTATGGCAAGGGATACGCAGCGTATCGTTCCCTTCTCAGGGAACAACAGTTACATACCGAGACGTTTACATGTGTCAAACACAACTATGCAAAAAAGCATTTTGGTATGAATCAACATTGGCATACAGAAGATATAAGCATTTAAAGCAAACAGTTTAGCACGTGTGCTTAAAAAGTCTATAAGTTTTATGATATTATCCTACACTACACAGGGAATAATATGGATTTTTTTTCCAGAAAACTTCTTGCATGGAATAGATTCAAGCACTTTTAAAGACCTGTATCTATGTATGTATATTTTCAAAAACTTCCCAGGGCCTTGAATCCCCCCCCCCACCAGATTCACACACTTTCAAGGATTTCAAGGTCCCATAGGAACCCTGTTAAAGGTACATATTGGTGCCTCCTGGTACTTTAGAGGTACATACTGGTACCTTAAAGGTACATATCTGTGCCTAAAAGGTACATATCTGTGCCTAAATGGTACATATTAGTTCCCAGTAACAAAAAGGTCCCCTCGTCTTTAGGAAACCATTTTTTTTCGACAAGGTATCTGTTTTAGTGGTCAGTTTAGTCACTACCCAGACCGATAAACAAAGACAGACCGGAAGTTAACTACAGGCCAAGGGCATAACTATGGAAATTCTGTATCCAATAATGCTCCTGAAGGGCCGGTAGAGTTACACCACCTATCTGTAAGTTCTTATTTAAACTGGAACGTAAAGTCCACATTAGAGGCTTCATAACTACTAACTAGTTTGTAACTAATTCTGTACCCAGTTCAGTTGCACCACCTCGCTTAAGGATGAGTGTAGATAGCAGGTCATCCGTAAAGTAATGCATAGTCGCGTAATATGACGTTTAACTTTAATAATCCAATACCAGCCTTTACATTTATTAGGAGAAATTGTGTCGAAATTCCGTAGGTTACGGTTTATCTATGATTCAAACTTATTTGCTTTATGCAATAACTGCTATAATATGTTCACATGTTTATCATAGATAAACCGTAACCTACGGAATTTGTTCACATGTAATGCTACTCTGTCATAAATATCATAATAGGTATATTTGTGTTATTATATACACTCTAGTTTAACACACTGCTGGGTTAAAATTGACCCAACTGCTGGGTTATTATAACCCATGGTTCCATAACAACAACCCAACATTGGGTTATTTTTATTTGACATGCACAACATTACTGATGCACAACTCTTTGCGGTGCAAGGATGGGTTAATGTTGAAGGGTTGCTAACAATGTAATTTATTCCCATAATTTTCTCTATCTTAAGATATGTCATATATTTAAGGCCAATTCACACTGGTCCAATAACAACCAACTCCAACAAAGCCCAACAATCTAAAGTCGTATTTAATTTGATCCAACAACTTCCAACAGGGTTTCACACTGACCCAACAGACTCCAACAGATGCGTTTATTGAAACAGTGAGTGCGTTTACATGCACAGTCTTACGCCGATTATGCTTGAATTGGCTTTTATGAGTAAAACAAAAGCTTATTGGTTTAGTAAAGTAAGTGTGCTATTTTATTCCAATCTTTACTCCTGATTTAGTTTGTACATAGAGTTTGCCTCTATTTAAGTTTAATGGTGCAATGTAAAAATATTTCAAAGTGCGTAAGTTGTGACTTAGTGCTCCCTTACATCAAAACTATGCTAAATTGTAACATACGCACAGCTGGTGCAACCGTGCCCCGGGGTCCTGCAGAGTTCAGTTCTAACCTTAATCAAACACACCTGAAGCAGCTAATTAAGGTCTTGCTAGGAATAATAGAAACACCATTTCAGGAATGTTGAGGCAAGTTGAAGCTAAACTCTGCAGGACACCTGCCCTCCAGGACCGCAATTGGACACCCCTTTAGTTTTCAGAGTGGAACTTAAATGGAGCAACAATATGTGAATGTGATTCAATTGAATCCACAGGATCCTATTAGTGCACCTGGCTGTTTTTCTTTAGACAACATTTCAGTGCCAATATAAATGCCTATACTTGAGCTATCCCCTACTAGAGATTAAAACAACCTTTTGGTTGCCCAATGGGAAATAAAAGATAAATTGAGAGGGAGTAAAGATAGCAGAAGACATTAGCGCTAAAGGAAATGTTTCATTTACTGTCGGTTTTAAGCAGTCCTGTTGAGTTATAAGAGCTTACACCAAATAACCAAAGAGATGGTGCCTGGAGACTCAACACTCCAGAGCCCTGATCTTAAATCAGTCTGAGCTGTGAGAACATGATAGGGTGGCAGGCAAAGTCTGATCCCGGCCCAGAGAGAGTTATATCACCAGGTTTCACAAACAAAGGATATTATGTATAACACCCTGAGGGGAACTAAATTTGGTAAAACTGTGGGCAGTAGACATACCATTGACACCAATAAAATCAAACTATGTTAGTTCATGTTGTGTGTCATATGTAAATTATGAAACACAAGTTATGGGTAAAACATGTAAATAACATATAGCATTTTTACAATACATTTTAAACCAGATTTGAGACACACACATTGTTTTGTGATAAGCTGCTCATCTGAGCTGAATGATGAATCTCCCATTACTGGCCTGTATGACGACCTTTGATCAAGGTCACAGTGTGGTCAGAATTGTAACCTCCACTGCTGTGGTGGGAATTATGATCTTTCTATGTGGTTTAAGATAAAAGTGAATATTTTTATTTATTTTTAAATAGCAGCAGAGAAACATAGAGTAAGGCAGACCTTTTGAGATGGGTCTTGTCTTTGAGGTCATGACATCATAAATGGTATTCACCTCTACCGGGAACATACTGTCAGACGATTTCTTTTGTATGGTCAGTCTGACATCCTTCTGGTGTTCTGAGGAAGCATGACAACTGGTTTATTTTCACTGGGG